>NC_054554.1:4516500-4819000 GCF_017654505.1 Polyodon spathula
AAAATGAAATAAAAAACTCCTAACGTGGAGAAAGACCACTTTTTCCCCACAGAGAGGGGAGACAAAATATGAAAATATTTAAACTCTCTGGCAGGCCACACATACATGTGAGCTTCCATCCTCGACACTCAAATTGCAGGGACAAACACACCAGTGAATTGGCTGAAAAAGATTGCTACTGAACAGCAATCTGCCGCCAGTCACCATATGCTATACCTTGTAAGTTTAAATGAAATATAAGTTCAAGCTGCAGAACAATAACAATTATATATTTTTGTTCATAAAAAAACAAGTGTTGATAGATCTGGAATTTAATTACTTTTTCATATTCGTTGCTGGTGAGGGACTTTTTCTTTTAGTTTTCTTTTTTTTTACTAGATCTAATTTTGGAATCAATCTTAAATCAAACCACAGAATGACCAAGGTCAAACTACTCTGCATTGCTAAGCAGAAAGGCTGCTACACACCAGACGCGATGCGATTTTTCATCGGGCGACAAGACATGATGCAACAGATTTGAAAACTGCCAGATCTATAAAACTATAAAAAAATTGCTTTCAACAATACTATGATCAAGGCTGGTACGAATTTGTCAACATGATGTGGAAATTATGAGTGTTTCTTCCTATGATATTTCAACATATATGGCAATAAATCCTACCTACCATATATTATCGTTCGTCTCTTTATTTTTATAATTGCAATGATCTTTGCCATAAAGCGCTGGGTATTTTTCCATGGCAAATATTCTTTTTTCCTCTGTCATTCTGGATACTGCTTCACCCTGGTGGACACCGTGCATTGAAGCGGTTCTGTAATTGTTCAATTCCCTAGTTGTCGTGCAAAGAAATCGCAAACCCATTTATTTCGCATTGCTCCTGGTGTCACCCCTGCGTCGCCTGTGGTGTGAAAGATACCTTTAAAAATATAGGTTCGATTTATTTTGTTGCATCCCTGACCTAGGAAGTGCATGTGTAACAGATTTACCAGAAAAAATAGAAAGCAAACTGAGAACTTTATCCATGACATTTTAGAACAATAGTTTTGGTCGTTTATCAAACCAAAAACAAACACACTGTTTATTCCATGGATTGAAATTGTTCTTTATCCCAGTTTATTGAATATGACTTATAATGGTTTTGTTACTTAAAAGAATAGGAACTATTACATTTGTACAAGTAGATGTAATAATATGACATTTCTTTAAATTACTTTTCATCTCAGTCTGGTTCCAGACAGAATTCAGTCATTTATTGTATTACTGATAATTTAGTTGTTGAACCAATATTAAGTTTCTGGTTCTTTTTCATCTTCTATTTGTATATGTATTTGAGCCCCTGTTTTAAGAACACTCATTTTACTGATGGAATTCTGTTTGAAATGATCTTATTGTATATCATGTCAAGAAAAATAATCTTTAATATCATTTTATCAGAATTGCACCACCTTGACCTTTTCCACCAGGCTGACTATATTAAAATATTTAGGTATAAAGGAAGGACACACATGCCCCTAAGTGATCAAATTTATTTAATTTTGCATGGCATGTTCATTTCATGCATTAGCTGACAAGAGGCAGACTTGCAACCTAATTTTAGTCTTCTCGCTTCTGTCCTTTCAAACTTAAGTGGCATTAACATAAAAAAAGAAATCACTCATAAGTTATCTTAAAATATCTTCAACTGCTGCCTAACCCACGTTTTAAAACCCCCATTAACACTAGCAATATCATCACCCTTTTCTTCTGTTTTCTTCTTTTGGTTCTTTGGTTGTATTTTATAATTTGTACTGCACAGATACCTTTGACCTACAGCAACCAGGATGTGACAATTTATCTACAGCTTTGTATTTGAATTAACATGCAGAAGCAAATGAAGATTATCATCCCAGTAGAAGGGGGCTCTATACTCATGTTAGTAAAGCTAATAAGAGATAATTAAATGTATTTGAAACCATAGGTTAGCACTCTTTTAATATTGATTGTATTTACTGAAAGTCATATTGTACTCTTACACTTTAAGTACGTTTAGCTCAATTTGACACTAGTACAGGGGTAAAATCCTCACAGTGGGACCTTATTAAATGGAACCTTACCAAGATATAGTGCCACTCTGGTAGGAGACGACACTTTCCTTTTATGCTGTCAAAGTGTCTTGCCTCAGTAAGATAAAAGCACTGATCTCATTTTAAGATGATGTTCTTCACTACTTTGCCAGTACTTGTACCTCTCTGAACAGTGATAACACCAATTAGGTGAGTTTGTTTTGTGTGATCATATAGACTATGCAGTAGGCTGGTCTGAGACAACTTCCACACAGGATCTGTTCAGCTGTCAGATATTTTAGTTGTCTGAATTCTCCCCCAGAGACTTTTTTGAGGGGTCTATTTGTCTTTTTGGACACTAGCTTTGAAACGAACTGGACTGAATAAAATAGTAAAAATCAGTTAACCAGAAAAAAAAAAAATAAAACAAGAAGATGCATTTATATTTCTTTCTTCAGCACATTTTATTGGTAAGAGGAGAATGGTATTACTTTTCATAAATCCCTCCAGAGTGCATTGCAAAGAGTTGTTATACATAATTAATACAAGAATGCTGGTAATACAGACATCCAGCAAATTGAAGTAGGGTTAACTGGGGATAGACTCTGCAAGCTTTCATAAAAAAGACTATGAAGGTAGTGAGGTAATTCAGAGGAAATCTTAGGTGAAATCTATAGACTCACTTTTGCTTCCTTGAAAAACAATAGTTCTTTAAGTTGGATACATAATCACCTGTCAACCAAGCACCTAGCTGCTAAGTTTCAGATTCGTGTAAAGTGATCCCTTCACACAAAGATTTTGTTTGTATTGTATTGTATGTATTTCCATTTTTTCTCTCTCCATTTTCTGCACATAAAATTCACCAGATGTAATCATGGTTAATTAACCTTGCATTTCATGGTATAAATCTTCATGCTTCATCTCATATGAATAAGTAAGTTTAAACAAACCTTAAGCAAACATACATTGGGTTTAATGTTAAAGCCACAAGAAATCAATTAATTCATCCAAATGTAATTAAAGCTGCATGGCTGATTTTTATTCACATGGAATATTGATGATAACAAAGTACATTAGTTTTCCACTATGTAAGCATATACAGCCTCCAATTGCAAATTGACCCTGTTACTGTATATGATTTGAATATAGGAGTATCTTGAGAATATTTATATGACTATATAACTGAAAGTATTTGACAGAAGAAACCAATAGGCTGTTAGAAGCATCCCATGACACTTACAAAGAGACATAAACAAACTGAAGTTCTTCAAGTTGTGTTAACATTTCTCCAGCTGCAGCCTGTCAATCACATTTAAAAACAATCAATAATGTTTCTTACTAAATCTAAAACAAGGCTGCAATCAACTGCAATCAAACACGAAAACAGACCCAGGAGTTTATGTTGACTCAGAAATGTCTTTCTCAAGACAATGTGGGGAAGCTAAACTTTACCATGTATTAATAAGACCTCATCTAGAATACCGTGTTTAGTTCTGGTTACTTTGCTGCAAAAAGAATAAGGCATGTCGAATTCAAACAGGCTAACAAAATTGAATCTATTCAGTCTTGAACAAAGAAGACAACGTGGCGATCTGATTCAGGCATTGACAATGTCGACCCAAGGGACTTTTTCGACCTGAAAAAAGAAACAAGGACAAGGGGTCACAAGTGGAGATTAGATGAAGGGGCATTCAGAACAGAAAATAGGAGTCACTTTTTTTACACAGAGAATTGTGGGAATCTAGAACCGACTCCCCAGTAATGTTTTTGAAGCTGACGTCCAGGGATGCCTCACGAAGCTGCTTGAAGAGATTCTGAGATCAACATGCTACTAACAAAAAAACAAGTTTATGTTCTTGTCTGTTCTAGACAAAGATTATAGTGCTGAAAAGCTAGACTAAGAGAACCAGGTTTGCAGTGGCCTGGAAATTGGTAAGGGGGGTTTACTTAAAATTATACAGCCTGAGTGAGAAGCAGTCAATGAATTGATAAAATACATTAATTGTGTGACAATACAAAATATGAGTATTTTTTTGCTTTCATAGTAAGCCTTTGTCTTCTTATGCCGCTGCTGCCTATAAAGGTTGTCTGTCCTGTCCTTAGTACTCAATTCATATGCAATGAAAGCAGTAATATGATAAGATTAACAGCCCCCCACTTTTCAAGGTGTTCAAGGTAAAAGCTGCTTTCTGAGTCTAGAAGAAGATTATTATATTACAGGCATAAGTAGTTGTATTAATAGTTAAATTAAGACTGAATAAAGGCAGAACTGCATCCATCTTTTTGTTTCCCTGGCTGTGTGTTTAGTGATGGTTTTTTAAATTGGAAAAAAAATGCAACTGAAAAATGTAATATATTTGTCGTTTGGCAGATTAATCTAGTTAGCTGGATGCACTCAACTCTGCTAGTACGCTATATTCCTTCAAATTCGAGAAGCAGTTTATAAAGCAATCTTTTCTTCTTGAAAAAGGCATCCATCTTAAATTGGAGTTTAGTCATATCGTCAACAAAAGAGTGACAGCAACGTGACTGACTGCGGAGAAAAGACAAATAAAAAATCATTCATGACATACAGGCAGCCATTTTCAAAGGAGCGTCATTAGCTTGCTGAGAAATTCAAAGATAAGTGTTTACAATTTCAGCGTTTCGTTATTTGGCTCAGTTCTAACTACCAGTACCAGTTTGGACAGATCGGAAATGTTGATCAGACCCCCATATTTTTTGATAATGCCAAGCAATACTACAGTTCACATAAAAGGAGACAAACAGGTGTGAGTAATCACGACTGGAAATGAGAAACAGCACATAACTGTAATGCCCCACATGACAGCAGTTGGCCGCACACTGCCTCCATATGTCATTTTCTTACATGCGCAGTGGAGGTTGTGTCTTTCTAAATGCAGCTTTATTTCATGTTTTATTTTTTTCCTCAAATTAAGGGTGGGAAATTTGAGTGCATCGTAAATTCGAAGGAATACAGTATTTAAAAATAAAATAAAATATTCAACAGGATTTTCATCCCAAATCTTTCTGTGACGGGGTACACCTTGCCCCCGTGCGTGTGTATTATTTTGCATTTGTTGTATTATTATTAAAGCATTGTTTAATTTGTATAAAACACAATGTTTTGTTTTTATTGTTTACAGCCTGAAATGCCCCATCCACATAAATACTTGGTAAACAGCGAGTGTTTATTGATAAACTGGCTGTTGGCCAAGCATATGATAAAACCCCTACCAAATTTGGTTGAGGGATAAATTAGGTAATTGATATCCAGATGACCCCTCGCCACAATATAAAACCCAGCAGTTTTGGCTGAATGTGGTAGATTGTCCAGAGGAAGAAAGAGACAAGTAAGAACAGATACTGAAAGTGAACAATTGTTATTCATGCTGGCTTTAAACCTTTAAACTTGTTTGATTTAGTGTTCACTTTGTTTTGTGTTTTTTCTGTTTGGCCAAAGAGACGTTTTGTTTTGCAAAGTGTTTTGTTTTGTTTAAATGTTTTATTTAATAAAGAAATTAACGCATGTGCATCTCACCCCATAGTACTTACCTGTTGTTGTGTATTCCATTCGTTTCCTGGCCTGACGTCACCATGAAGCCAGCCTGTTCAAACTTACCAAAAGGGATTTCTATTTCCATCGCAGATGTCAGTTCTTTTGTGTGCTCCGTACAGCTTGGCGAGTCTATAACACTTGTTTGTCATGCCCTAGTCCTCACCTCAATCACTCTGCTCTGCTCTGGGGATAAAGAAGTGACCTATGAGGGCCTGCAAGACTTAGGCTTTGAGTCATCAGATATGTATTTTTACTTCTCTAAAGCCATCGTCAATCCCCTCACTCTGCTAAGGGATAAAGAATTGACCTTTGTATTTTATTTCTTTCAGACAAACAATTGTATTTAATTTAAGAATTGCTGGATACCAGTTTCTTTTAAAATAAATTGCTAATTATTTCTTTTATAAAATCAATATTGAAAAATGTTAATAAATACACATATGGCAGAAGGACAACGTGCAAAAACACATTGCCCATAAATAGTAAAGTGCCAAAAAGTAATATACATTAGATCCACAATAACAACTTGGATGTCTGTATTACCTGAAAAGTCTTCAGTATTCACCTTCAATACTTCAATACTAGCAGGTGCTGAGAGCAGTGTATCTTCCCTGGGAGCTGTTCCAGATGGGTGTATTATTAAAAGCAAACTGACAGAAGCTCATGCTGTATTTAAAATGCCAACCCCTCACATTTCAGATCAGTAATTGTCAGCAGCTTTAGTACATCATATTATAATATTTGAAAACCCTTATTTGCACTGGCTCTGCCCCTATTCATCTAAGGTTGAAACGCAAAGAAAAACAAAGCATTCCCTAAAAAGTCCCTAACAGCATTGCGCATGGTTAGTACATTTCACCTGAGACTTCTGATTGGTTCGCGAGTATTGCGACAGTATTGCGATTTGTTTGCGAGTATTGCGACCTACCCCTTTGTGTGCTAATGAATGGTATATTCTCTATATATACTGAAAATAATAAAAATAACTTGAACATTCAAGTGACAATGTGGCTACAGTCTACAGTCCTTCAATGCAATAGCACTGTACAGGGTTATAGAATACTGATTTAACCTGCTGTCTATGCCCAGGTGTTTTGGAGGCAGGTATCTCTAATCATTTCACCCAAGCCGCTGCAGCCAGTGATTGAAGTATTTGCGATAGCTTAATGGATTATTCTAGTGCTATCCCCTGCCAATAACAGGAATATACCAGTATGAAAGAAAGTCAACCCTGCTATTTATTTGAGTGGCACCAATTTTTGCATAGTGGGAGTTTTGATGGCACTCTAAATCCTCTTCTTAACTCTGCACATAAATTATAGAACATTACACTGTTGAGTGAGCTTTGAAAAACCTTGGTTCAGATTCACGCACTGATGTTTACTGATGGCTTAGTTGAAATTAATTGTCCCAATTAGCATACGGTTATGACATACTGAAGGCCATTCTAGTTTTTATGTATGTGCTTACTACACTTTCCAGTTATTTAGCAGTTGCCTTTATCCAATGAATAAAGCCTGTATATATGGAGACAGCAGCAGCTCTTTAATATTTCTTCAGCTTTTATTGGAACAGCATTCTATTTCTGGTTAAAATAATGGAATTATGTAAAGCCAGAATTTACTGGAAGCAACCAATTATTATAGACAATCCAGGGCATTTTTAAACAATATCTTTCGGCCATGGTGGTCCTGGCCTTTCTGTAAGGGGATGCCCGTTTAACCCCTTTCCTACCCCCTAAGCCAGAGTGACTTTTCCCCACTTGGGGCTATTCTATAGAGGGTGCCCCCAATGCTGGCAGTATTGCTGGCCTCTCTGGTGGTGGTGGCTGCGCTGAGCCCTCCGGTGGTGGAGACGCAGGAAGTGGCGCATAGCACTCTGACAGGGGCAGCAGCAGATGCGTGAGGCACTGCAGCAGTGGTGACACTGGCTTTCACCTTGCTCTTGCTGCTGAGGTTGGCCCGACAGTTGCCCTACTGACTCGAGCCGGGGACAGCTCCTCCACTTCCGACTCTTAAGACGACAGTGTCTCCTCCTCCTTTGGCATTGGAGATGGCAGAAGCTCCTCCCCTCATGGCTCTGGAGACAGCAGCAGCTCCTCATCCTTTTGGCACTGGAGATGGCAGAGGTTTCATCCCTTTTGGCTGTCTGGATGACAGATGCTCCCTGTCTGGCACTCAGGCAGGCAGCACCTCCGTGAGGCGATGAAGATGGCACTGACTTACTTCTCAACCTTCACCTCGAAATAGCCTTTTTGTGACAGTGTAGCATCACTTCCCAACTGGCTACCTGCAGGAATTGGACCCAGAGATAGGAAGTTGCAGTTTTAAGGGGGTATGCACACATTTATTCAACAAAATAACACAAAACACAGGAACAAAATAAACATGGCACTAGGGTCAAAATAAAAGGTTTAAACAAAAGAATAACTGTGTAGACTGGGCATTAGCCTTCACTACCATGCTGATATACAATACAAAAATTACAGCACAAACACTCACCCCCAAACTCTTCCAACAAAAAAAGGGATATCTGACTCTTTTTATACATGTGAACACTCCAATTAGCACTGAATTACCTAATTAAGTATATAGTGTGTTGACCACAGTTAATAGGACTAGAAAATTGTACTGCACAAGCTTCTGTTTGTTTTCTTATGTACATGTCATACTATGATTGAACCATACTTATGCATTCATTTTCCATGCCTGTGGTGTGGTGTGAATTTTTCAATTACACTCCCATTAGGACAGTTTTATGTGATGCAGCGTGATTTGCTATATAACGATATACACGGATTTGAAAACATGACAGAGGGCACTTGCATACCTATTGAAAGATGTATTAATAAAAGTTGTATGATGCCCGCCTGTAGATTACATACAGTATTGGAGGAAGCTGATTTAATAAGTTTGGTTATATACAAATAAATAATACAGATTTATACAATTAAGCTGTCTGTGAGTCAACCACACATTTCTGAGCAGCAGGTTCAACAAGTGAAACTCAATTGCAATTTGACTGGCGGTTTCAGACAAAAGTTTTTCATTAAGCATTCATGTCCAGCGCATTGACATTGCATGTATGAAGGCATGTTTAAAATGCATTCTAGGACTGGATCGCTTAGGCTGCTTGAAATGTATATTGCGATTTAAAGCAAGTTTCAATATTTCTGACTGTGGGATGATCACCACTGATTGGCTGATTTATAATATGATAATATTCCACTAGTTTTGTTTTCAGTGGTTTATGCATGGATAACACATCTGAGGGACAATGCTCTAAACCTTCTTAAATGTACAAAAAATTGCAAGCATCGCCAACTGCAAAATGATTTCCAGGTAATGGCAAAACCTTATAACCCTATTACCTGCCTTGTCACACTAAATATATAATGACAAGAGCCAAAACATTTCAGAAAATGCATTTGTCACAAAGATTTTGAGTTACTGACTTTTTTAAGTACGAGGCTGGTGAAATACCTCACCTACTATTACACCAGCTATCCCTGACAGTTTTTTTATAATCATGGCACTTCCTTCACCTAATACAGTATGCCCCTATGGAGAAACGCAATACTTGAACTTCTGCATTATGCAAACTAAAATCTATCTACCACACATAACCCATTTGGTTAAGGTATGAGCGTCTGAAAGGTGAACTTAATTATGATTAAATGCTATAATATCAACTCTTTCAACCTTTACCTTTAAAGGTTCCCCTATTCCTTACACTGAAATCAATCACAAAGGATTGCGCCGGCAAAAGAATTCACAAGTACTTTAGTCTGAATTCTTACTTTAAAAGACTCCTAATCTGAAAAAGGTATTATATCTATCCACTGATAAGGCTTTTTATCAGAGCCTACAACACGTTCCAGAATCTATAAATATGCTAGTTTTTAACCCTTTCACTTGAGCATTATATTGGTGTGAAGTTTGTACATGAGATCTTAGACAATATAAATAGAACAGCATTGAAGGTAGATAAATAGTGAGATGATTAATGAATGTAGCAAGTATCAGGAGCCAAGGGACTGAGGGATAATATATTCTGTGTTGTTGGTAGAGACAGTCTGTGATCTGTTTGTCAGGTGCAACCTGGACCAGGAGACTGCTAAATTATTCATTCTACTTAGCATGTGTATGCCCACTAGAATAAACAGATTATTCAAAGAGCATTTTATTAAAAGAGTATTTATTTATTTATTTATTTATTTGCCGTATAGGTTTTTACAACACTGCTCAGAAACTGATTATGGATGAATAGACTGTTTTTTGAATTTGTGTTTGCAATGTTGCTTTGATACCTTTTTTAATTACTTTTTTTGTACATTTGTTTATATACGATAACTATGGAAATATATTATATGAAATAAATATATATATAATATATATATCCATATATATATATATATAGTAGCATATATATTATTACTAAAAGCTGTAGATTTCAAATAGATTTAAAAAAAAAAAAAGTATTCTTGTTGATGGTCTTGATTTGTCTCTGATTTAAGAAAAGGATTACAGCTCTTTGATGAATAGGAAAGCACAGCTTTTTAGACTGAAAGCAACAGAAAATGAAAAGGTTAGAAATGCAGCATGGTTTTCCTGTAATCCAAATACCCCGTTCTGCTTTGCCTTCATTTAACTTTAATGTGACAGAATGTGGATAAAGACATGCTGTATTCTTTTTTTTTTTTTTTTTTAAACAGCGTGTGGATACCAGCCTGTGCACTTTAGACCTGAGGATATATTATATAACAAATGCCTTTAGAAAATGGCACATGATGTAATGCTTAAAACAAATGGGGTTCATGTGAGCAGCCTTACACTGGAGGTCATACCTTGTTAAAATAAATGCATTGTTATTTATCATTTGTTGAAATGGCTCTGCACAATGGACAATGATAGCACAAGGGACATCAATGGCTTGAGCCAGTGGTTGAAAAGGACCTGTTGTATACTGCATCGATACAAGTGCACAAGCATATCAGAACCACTATGCAATACTAAAATTACTCTTTTGTTGCCATATGTCTGGTCATGCCACATACTTCTAATGGATCCTGAGGGATTGTTCAGGGTAATATATAGGTAGTATAATGCCATATCTAAAGTTACTTGTTCTGTTAGGGTAAAGCAAGTTGATTGTGCGGTCCAGAGCTGAGATTCCATTCCTTTCATTTGAATATAGATTTTCATTTTTCCCTGGTTCACTGTAAAAACAGATTTAGTTCATTATCCAGTATTTGTTGACTCTGTATTATGGAGGTGCCGTCTCTCTCCAATTCGTCAGAATCTTTTCCGTTACCGGAGCATGACAAGAGAAGAAATCGTTGGTGTTATCTGGAAACCTGTATACTTGATTATATTTTGCAGGTGGTTAAGTGCAAAAGATTATAAAGAAAGTAAAAAAGGAACACTGCCTTCAATGTGTATGCAGAGCTGTGGTCATTGTGAGGAGAATGGTGAAAACCTTTGCATCACAGCTATGCAGGAGTTGCAGACATTTCAATGTAACTCCTTAAGTGTCCCTACGTATACTGTAGGTGTACTGTAATAACACAGTAGTTACATATACAGTGGTGTAGTTACAATGCAACAACATATTTAATTACAAAATGAAGTGTTGGCTGTTGCTAGAATCTCTGCAACAAAACGTGCATTTACAATGTAATAACAGGATAGAAACCACTAATGTAAAGTGCTACTAAATCACATAATTCAAAGAAACCAATAGTGCTATCTTAATTAGCAATGCAATACCAACAACATAATTTTCAACTTTTAGCAATAAATATATGCATTTACTTTATCTGTGTGAAAATAAACTCAGTTTATGACAATGTGCATTTAGTCACTTAATATTTTTGCTGAACGTTTCTGTCCTTATTAAACTGCATATAAATACTAGCTATGTATGGTACTAGTATAAATAATAGTATGGAAAAATCTTGGAAGCTGCAAAATCCCTGTGGAAATGTATCATGACAAATATAAGAGGTGAGTTAAAGTGCAGCTCTGATTTCATCCTTTCAGCTTTTCATATCACTTTGAGCAATAGCTTCTCAATGGAGACTTTCACAAAATGAGGGAGAGAGATATTGATGGCTATTTGATATATGTTCACAATAGGAGTCATTGTATGTGTTACAAAAGCTATGAGAAAAATTGAGCTTTCACATTGGTGCCCTCCTAATCTATTCATGCTTTTGATGTTGCTGCTGTCAATGGTAAGCTAGCACTTATTAGTGCACTGTCACGAAAAGTTGTGATTACAGAATAAGGTGGCAGCTGTCAGAAGTGATCTCCTCTCATTTCTTGTACTTACAGCTTAACTCTTAATTCTAATGTCCAGCACTGTCCTATCCTTGAGCAAAAGGTTTCTTAAAATTCTTGTGCACGCAGAAATTAAACTGTGCAGCCACCAATGGTACATGTAATTTTTATTTTCTTATTAATAACAATTTCACACCATGCACAGAGATTTTCAAGGTGATGCCAAAAGCGGTGTCACCATTTTATGTATCACCATACATGATATTGACATCAGTGCTGGTAACTGAGTCTCAGTATCAGTACTCATGCCATGTGCTTTAAAAATCTGGGGCACGTTGTGCAATTCCCTGCAATTGCAAAGTCAATTCAAATTGGTGACATTACAATCGACTATGTGTCTTAGCCATTTATTCGCATTCTCATGATCAACATTTTCCCTCTTTTCAATAAAGATTACAATGGACATAATAATATTAAGTTATAGGACTGTGAGTGTCTGTTTATGGGTTAGATTGTAAAAAAATACATAGACATCCACCATCTATAAACATATATAACCTTGTATCACACCAATTAATATAATCATATTCAGGAAATACTGCAAATCATAAAACAGAGCTGTTTTTTTTTTTTTTTAATGAATCCTCCCTTTAGCTTCTCCAGTGTATGTTAAAAAAAAAAAAAAATCATTGTTCCTTTCAAAGCAGAGAATGTTTCAAGCGTTCTACAATGACCTGTGGCTTGTTTGAACTGTTTTATTCTTCTTAAAAATTTGATTGACATACTGTATGAGGACAGCAAATTAAACCAAGCTCAGATCAAATAAAGTAGGATTATGAGCACATAAATCAGACTTTTCAGCTCACTTTTTATTTTTAGCTCAGAAACTTTCTCTTTCCTGTTTAAAAGAAAGAATGCAACCAATGTGTTTCATTAGTTTAGTTTTCATCCCAGCGATTCTCTATTATATAGATCAATCTATCTGCTGCACAAAATATTTCTCAATTCTAAACCAACTTTCACCTGACATTCATCCAACATTCCTCTCCACATAAAATCTAATGTTGACATGATCATTCCATTCTTCTTGAACTTCCTCAGTTCCTCTGGCTGTGCTTACAAAGATGTACAATAAGGCTATTTTTTTCTTTTTTTTCTGTGTATTTCTTAAGAGAACCGTCAATTCACAAACTCCTGTTCCCTGTTGATCCTAGCATGAGCCTTAAATTTTGATATTGGTGGGCAGTGGAATCAATAATTTTCTGGGGTTTTTTGTGTCGAAAGATCATCAGTTTTGCAGTTGCCTCTCTTGGTTGAAGATTAAATCTTGCTCTTACTGAATTGGTTTCTTGGTTGTTAATCTAGGCTATGAGTGGAGCTCCTTCAAGACTTACTTGTTGTTCTATTTAAGCCTCTAAGATCAGTGTTCAGCAGGGTCTACACCTGAGGCAAGCCTGCTTACTTGCTTTTGATTTTTTTTTTTGGTATCTAGACCCTAAGAGTGGCAGCTCAGGAGCTCCTCTTCATTGAATAGTTCAGCTGGCAGAGCAATCAAGGTCCCTGGCTCTTTCCACAGGGTTATATCCATAAAGACTTTTTTTGTAAAAAAAGAAAAATAGTTCTTTAGCTTGACAGAGATTTGCAGACAGATTATGGATATACTCTATCCTAGACCAAAATAGAGGCTTCCAGCAAAAGCATCCTGCTGTTTTCTTTATGGTTAATTTTGACGAGATCAAGCCAATAGCACATCTTATTACTTGCAATACATAACACTTTAAGTGGAATTAGATACACTTTAATTACCCATGTTGTTTCCATACCCACACATTATTATCCAATTTTAGAGGGCAGGAAGTTTACATTCCAGAAGCTTCAAGTAGTTGTGAGTGTTGAACCCAATTACAATATGTATGCATGAAAACATATATTTATAATTTTTTGGAAAAAGGAAAACTGAACTGCTGTGTACCAAAAGGTGCAAAATCAAAAAGAAAAAGGTAATGTAGGTACACAAAAATGTGAATAATTGATAAAAAAAAAAAAATCTATTATATCCAGAAGTTTCAGACTACAAGTCCTTCTTCAGCTGGATGGAATATATATATATATATATATATATATATATATATATATATATATATATATATATATATATATATATATCCTTCTTCAGTTCTGCTGTGTGTCTTATTATCTTGGATAAAGGCATCTGCCACATAAATAAATAATAATTGTAACCTATGTACTCGGTTCAGCAACCACACTGATTCAAGCTTAACATTATGGAAAACTATCTGCATAAATGAGACTAATAAAATGTGGACCAGGAGGAAGATCGAGTCACCAGCAGTTCTAATCAGTTGGACAGTTCTGGTCAAGGATTTCTTCTGTGGAATGTCTTGCACAAGAACTATGTGCATCCCATAGGATCTCTAATGAATTCAAATCAAGACATTGGGCAAGCCACAGACAGTTGTACCTTGACTATCATGGTAGTAACTGTTCTGCCAACATGGCATAATTTATTTCCTAACAGAGGGATACATCCAAGATAGAAATGCCCCTATCCGCCAAACCAGAGAGATCAGGAACTTGTTCGAAGAGCCGTGTGCGGACTTCTCAAACACCTTACAAGTCTTGCATTTGAATCCAGTCCTGCCTCTGTGGAATGATCAGGCACTTATTTTATCACATAATGAGATTCAACCTAATAACAATTTATAGTTTGTAGAGAGACAGTTTCATTGATAAGCCAATACCCTCTAAAGAGTGAACATATAACAAGGAAACAATAGTAGATATTTTTTGTTAATTGCATCGATGGACGAAGACATTGGGCAGCCAAACAAAACACAATAGACCTCAATATCCATGTTACATATGAGCTTTCCTCTTTTTAAATAGTTAGTAACATATTCCTACAAACAATTCAAACAGTAATGGTAGTACAGAATGTCAACTCCTCAGAGAGGTTACACGTTTAGATCTCATCACTTAATCAGCCTAGTTTTACAGCGTGGTTCTGGATCTGGAGTTTACCAGATTGTAGTTTCAATAGCGGGTAATAACTGTATTTTAATTTAATTTAATAACTGTAAATTTCTTCTCTGAGAATTGCAAGTGGTGGATGGAAAAACTAGAATTCCTTCTGAAAATTGTGAACTGTTAACCTGGAAGACACTCTGCTGACATTAGCTGGCGGGATGCTCATGGCACTTCATCTTACTACTCCAGCTGGATTCATAGTGAAGTGAGCCAAGGATCACCACCAAGGGTGGGGAATGGAAAGACAGATGCAAACAGGAAGGATGAGAGTGAAGTGTTAAAACAAGTGCTACTGCACTAAAAATGTTTCAAGAAGAGCTGTCATTATTTTAGAAATCCTAACTCAACTCTGCTGCCTTAGGAAAGTGTTTTTGTTCCCTAGTTATGAAACAGTAAACAAAGTCCAGGTGGTCTGATTAAGCAATGAGACTTTTTGGTGTACAACAGAATACCCAGCACAATCCATGCCCTCAAGTGCCTTATTGCTTTAATAAAACATATGCACAAACGTTTTACAAAAAAGAAAGGCAAAATCTATATAGTTTTTAAAGATTTATTAACATTTTGTGGTATAACCTTCCACTACAGAAAATAGTCCCTATGAACTAAAAATAATATTCAAGTAAATTTCAAGTAATATTCGAGTTTAAATAACCTTGCTAGATGTGTTTAAGTTAATTTTGTCTGACTTTACATAACTATCAAAAAAAACTTGCTTAGTTATGTATCTGTGAGGCACCTGCCTTCCTGCATATTCTATGTAACACTGATTCTAGGTAATTCACTCCCATTGGCTCTGGCATATATCAAACGGCTTAGAGTTTAAGATGCTTTGTTTGGATGAAGATTATTAATTATTAAGTAATTAATTTAAATTCAAATTGTACATGTATTTTTTTTTTTCAGAAAGGCAGTCATTTAAGCATTTAACAGCCTGATTTGTTTGTTTGTGGTACAGTATTAATTTAATTTATATATTTTTTGTATCTGTAAAGACTGAGTGTATGGCAGTAAAGGAGAAGAACGAGTGAAGAAAGGCAAGAGTCAGATGGTTTGATATGGCATGCAGTAATGTAAATATTGTCGAGAATATTAAAATATCTACAGTTAAAAATTAATAGAGTCAGTTTCACAAAACAACGCCTATACCAACTAAAAGGAGGAAAATAAAAATGAATATCTGACATCTGGATCCAACTGAAGTTATAGAAAATGATATATGGTATATACCACAAATAAAATACCAAAACAGTGTCTTGTTTAAAACAGCAAACTGGTTCATATGTGCAAATTAATACAAACTGGAAGATATGACAAGACACCTTGATGTCTTTATTATCTTCCATGACAGCAGGTATTTTAACAGGTGTTTTCTTTGATTTTGGTGGCGCAATGATACATGGTTAGCTCAGATGCAGTGATTTGCCTGTGTTCCTAAGTAGTTCCTAATTGTGACATTGTGCTGGATATTGTAATGGCTTGGAACATTGATGGACCAATCAAGATGCAGCATTCTAACAATCCATTTTATAATATGCAATGCAGTCTAGTAGACAATACAGTTAGTAATAATGTACAAAACAGATATGTTATCCAAGTATGACTTAATTTAACTCAATTATCAATTTTAAATAAGCAAATTTGAATGCTAAACTTCTGAAATATTGTTATGCCATGTCATTTATTTCAGTTATAAGGTAACAATAGTCTGCATTTGTATTACGATCACATAGTCATGCATGTTCTTTCTTCTGTTTACATATTTGTGAAAATGTCAGCAGATGTTGTCAAAATGTGACCAGATGTCAAAATCTCTGTCAAAATCTGTCAGTTAAATTACTCATCATATGCAATGGTAGAGAACATGTTCATTGTTATGTGTCCAATTAACTGCTTCTGGTACTTACTTGAGACTTTTTTTTGTAACCACTGTTGTGAATATGTTGTGAACTATAGTGTGCAATTTGATTTTCAATCTATATGATTTTTTGTTTACAACACTGATCTTTTATTTCTTCATGAAAATACCAGAAACAATCTGCCTCATCCATATCAGAAGTAGAGATCTTTTCAGCTTAATTTAGATAATAAACACAATCAGGTTGCCTATTGGCCAAACACTTAGTATTAATTTGAGATGGCTAATTAAACAAGTTCCACATTTCAAGTTTTAACCCAGGGCCTAAAAATGTATTATAAAAGTACATATTTACAAATTAAGAAGGGTAGGTTTAATACTATGTTTTATACATGCTTACATTTGTGCTGCATTAAAAATTAATGCATTTTTTTTTTTTTTTTTTTTTTTTGCATCTAATAGACATTCTGGATAGCTTAGATCTATTTGTGTACTTGTGAATTAGTAAGCTGCCACTCTTCATACATGTAATACTTGGTCAACCCATTAACATATATTTACATACCAGCTTCATATCCAGCTCTTTCTTTACAATCATTCAATGCACACATTTCTGAAACATAGGTCTTTTCATCAGATACAGCTAGGACATTCTAGTCTACAACTAGAAAGGGAAAAACATTGCAAAAAAAAAAAGTGCCATGTTTCTTTTTTTTTTTTTTACTCTAATGCTATATATTGCATGCAATAAAATTCATTTTTTTTACTTTTTAAAGAAGCATATAACCAAACATTTTGGTAGCTCTTTAGACTATGGGGAAAACATAACTGTGTAGTAACATGGTAATAACTAGGTAACTATGGTTCACTCTCTTACATAGTAATGAATAAATGTGTAAGTACATCAGGTAAAAAAATGTTGTTCGCAAGGCCATTTCAATGTAACCACACAGTAGGTACAATGTAAAAGCAGGACATGCTGGTAATTAACATTTTATTACAATGTAATTAGATGAGCATTCACACCCTGTGATATTGCTTTTATGCACGATTTGTAATGTGAATGCTTTCTGTCTAGTTGTGTTATTCTATTAAATGCCAGTACAATTTGTATACATGCAACAATGCCATTAATTATTATCTAACATTTCCCAGCAGACTGGAAAACTAAACCAAAACCTCAACACTTATTCAAAATGCTAAACCTTAGATACGTGGCAAAGAGCAAAACTGAAATTTAAAAAAATTGTCTCATGTCTGTCCATGTTTACTTTTAGATGTCTTGAGAGGATAAAGTTCAGGACCAGCAGTATATTTTCCTGTACAATGCCCTAAAGGCATGTAACACAGCCTACAGTATGATAATATTTTAACAGCATGAGTAGTCATTTGTTTTTGTTTTGTTTTTTTCCCTGAAAGAGCCTTGGGAAAAAGATTCAAATGTGCTTGGTTTCAAGAAACTGAAGGGGCGAAGGTCAGTGATAGAAAATACCACAAAGAGTCTTATGGAAATACACGGACATGGGATTTAGATTCAATGCAGTGCATCTGCTCATAGCAGTTCTGTGGTGTGGACTTTCAAGCTTTACCAAGTCAAAATGTATTTAGTGTGTGGTTCCTAATTTTTGTCATCAAACCAGAAATCGACACCCTAATAGGTAATCAAGGACATCATCTTGTTCACAGGCCAGTTTAACAGTAGCTGTTGGCATGCAAGCTTTGTTCCCCTTTGATATCAGGTCTGTTATCACTTAGGAATTTGAAAGAGAAATAATAATACAAATAATTGAATTTTTTCATAAGCTTTGTTTTACAGGAAAGTCCTATTTAGTCTTCTTAATTAAAGTATGTAAACACTTTTTTGTGGTTTAATGATATGTTACAGCATCTCAAAATCAGTTGTATGGGTTTCTCAATTTTCTCCCCAGAATAATCCTTTCCTTTTTATAGAGAACATCTGATCCTAGCTTTTTATGTTCTCTTTCTCTGTTCAATCCTGACATGGCTTTAAAACTGAAGCATACTAGGAAAATCAAATGCCCAATGCTCTAAAAACATAGCAATGCCTTCATCTGTTTCATCACCAATTCCTTCTCTCTGGAAAATGCTAATTAAAAAGCCTGGATTTTACTCTTGGGGATTGTAGGATCTGTATATGCTCTGCTGGTAATAATGTACTTTCCCCGAAAGGTATTGCAAAAATTCATATTCATATTACATTAAAAGATAATATATTAGAAAGGTAAAACAAAAACGTGCTTAATAAAAGCAGCTTACAATGTTTAATTACATGTAATTTGTATCTATCTATCTATCTATCTATCTATCTATCTATCTATCTATCTATCTATCTATCTATCTATATGGAGGTATAACCAAAATTAGGAATCCATTGAAAGGGATTTGAAATACTTTATATTTATGCACTGCTAACAAAACAGATCTGTGTGATTCTTACTGTTGTAATTATGAAAAGATAATCTACATGAACAGAAACCATTCCCTTTGCTGAATCCTGCTTTTGCAGATAGTAGGTGATTATAATTCAGTAAACATTAGCAATAAATTATTTCTGACATACAATCAATTGGTTAAAAACATTATGAAAGTCAAACAGACAGCCGTTTGCACTGCACCTGCAAAAATAATTAGCCTTTTTTTCAAATGAGTTTAATTAGAGATGGGAAAAGGGAACCGATTTCAATGACGGCCTTGCAAGGCAAATGCAACATTTAACAAAGAGTAAGTCTTCAATTTTCTGTAGCAATTACAAAACTATTTCATTCTGGATATCGTAAAGTCATGGTGTAGATATTGCGTGGTGTTATTGTGTCAGAGTCCAGTTAGATATATTGGAAAGTGTTAAGCAGTACGTGTTATTTGACGTCTACACGTTTATTATGGAGAACATGTGAGGACAACAGAAATTTTATTTAAAATCTGGATTATCAAGTTTTCCCAGGACACCTTTGTTTTATCTCAGTTAGACTAGCCGGTTTATCACAATAGTGCATTCTGTGCAAAGTTACTCTGTCTCAACAGCCATACATTAAAATGCATAAAGCAGAATTAATACTGGACTGGTATGTCAATAAACCACATCATAAAAGCAATGTCATGGATCGGTCAACAATATCATCATAAGCCTCAGCATGGAATTAATGGGATCAAGGGATGAAAGAAGCTTTATTATAGTTCTCAGATATCTCAGCCTTCTATTCAAGACAGGTGACCTCCTGGGGCTTTGGAATATCAATAAGTCTCATGAATCCTGTCTTTTCAAGATAAAACCAGATCTCTTTATTAAAATGTGTGCATCATTTTCATTAAATAAAATATGCAGGTTCCTGATTAGTAAAAAAAAAAAAAAAAAAAATAGAAATTGTATTTAACACAGTCTTCATACTACAAATTCATTATTACTTTTAAAGACGATGTGAGATGACATTGGCCTTTGTGCATTCATCATTGTAATAAGATGAGTGTCCTTCAGTCTAGTCTTGTATTGAGCTTTGAGGACAGGCGCCTCGAGAAACACAGGAGGGGAACAAAGTGGATTTGAAAATGTCATAAATATCTATGAGACACATTTCTTTCTTTCTTTCTTTCTCTTTCTTTCTTTCTTTATTTCTTTCTTTTTGTTTACTGCAGTTTGTCGTCGGGTATATTTCAGATGTCTTACACTTTGGAGCATGAAATACCTTCTAAAAAACAGTTATTTATTTTGGTTAAAATAACCAGTAAAATAGACTCTTGAGATGATGTCAGTCACATGTTCCCTGCATGCTGTGAGCTTTAGCTATGATTCCAACAGACTGTGACTAACAAGACATTGCTTGTTATCTAAGTCAGTAGCTGGAATGGAGCGGAAATATTTTAAGGAATACATTTAAAAAGCCTGGATTTTTTTTTTCCATTTTAGCACATAGTGTGTGAAATTATTTTGCCGATGTAGGCTATCAAGGATGCATTCTTTATAGACATACATGACCAATAAATATAATAGGGTTACTTTTACAAAGGAGCAAAGCTGTATCAAAAACCACTTGGAACAGCATTTACTATTGCATTCAATTTCATCTATGAAGTAGTGTGAATTTCATATCAGCTCCAATGTAAATATAAGCAAGTATCTCTTTCATACAAGGAACTGACAAAAATGTAATATTTAATAAACCATCTGTGTGGAGTCCCATGCAGTCCCACTTGTGTCATGTTTCATATTTTAAATGTTCGTTTTCCTACTTTGTATCATCCTGAAATAATGTCTGTCCTGAGTACTGTATGCTGTTTGGCATTATGAGACATTTCTTGGATGTAAAATTGATACACTATGATTGTAGCAGGGCTAGAGCCCTGTACATAAGGAGGGGGCTCTGTGATAGAACATTGTAAATAAGAGTGTAGTGATTGTATAAATAAGACAAGGTTAATTTTAATGGGGAACCTGGCGCTACATGTGTAGCAGCCTGCCTGCACCTCAAATGGCGATCGTTTGTGTATTCTGAGATCGAGAAATGGTCGGGGGTTTTCTTCTGGGTGAAGGTAGCTGCAAAGAACCAACGATCATGTGTATATCCGAGGTTGGAGTTGGATGAACTAGTTTCGGGATAGTAGATCACACCCAGTATAGCAGTCAGATGTGGAAGCGGGACCTCCATTTGTTAGCGGAGTAGCACAAGTCGTCTTCATGGCACCTTTTGTGTAGTTTTTGACATTGCTTATTTGGCCTTTTGTACATAGGGCTGTAAGATCAGACAGTATGACCTATTACTGCTGGCAGAGTCATGTGGGGTTCATGTCTGTACGTCTAATTGGTCATCCTTCAAGCAGTGGGACCCCTGTTATATGGAGATAGTTGAATTGAGGATGTGCAGTAGTCAAAAGCCAAACCTCAAAGTCCTTCTAGAGCTGTATACACCACGCTTTACGGCAAAAATAATGAATTACGTTTTATTTCCTTCTTTATTATTGTTATCTGAAAACTCAAATGTTACTAGCTACATGCTTATACATCTCTGCATCTCTGTGATCATTCTAAACAAGTTCCTCTACTATTTATTTTCAAATACAAGCACCCTTGAGAAAGGTATTCTAGCCACCTTGAAACATTTTAAAGTAGACAATTCTGACTTATCATGTCTCAACACATGCTCATATTTAACATTCACTGGTTGTTAATGTCCATCTTTTGGTAGAATGGAGTCTTTTAACAGGGTTTTTAAAAAGCCATGTTGACATTCTCCTTTACACCTTTTATGACAGAGATATAGATTATTGTTGCATACAGATTAAATGCTGCCAAGTGGAGCAGAATTGTAACATAAAAAGCTACTTGTTTGGCCCAGCAAGTGAATGCATGACCGTGTTCAACCTCTAAAACAGACATGTGTTTGTGTGAATCTCTGCTCTGACCCTCATACTTACAGATGCAAGCTGGAAAAGGTTGTTTGGTTCTACAGTATACCATGCCCATGCAAAGTCTGCTGTGGACCTACTTGTTGAAACAGAATTGATGATTCTTTGTAAGCAGTACAGTTATTGCTTGGGGATAACCAAAAGTAGGTATATATGTATGCATATATCAACTGTATGTATAGATGGATGGATGGATGGATGCATGCATGTATGTATGTTACAGACCCTATAATATCTGAAAATTGGACTTGCATGTTAATGGAATCCAATAACATTACAGTTGTTTAGTGACAGGTCAGGGTTATGTGGTGAGATTGGAATTCTAAGTGGTAAAATACATCAGATTCTGTGATAAAAGGATCAAATTAATGTTTAAACCAGTGTCTTCTAAAGCAATAAAGCAATTTGGAAGATGGATGATATGCTTAACTTTTTAAGTGTTTTGAAAGATTCAGAAGAAAGATTGAGACAAATCATTGAACGCAACAGGTTTCGTTTGTATTAAATAAAAAAAATAAAAAATTGTCAAAGACTTAATAATATTAGCACTGTCAACATTAGCAAATGATACATATTTATTTAATGGAAATTAAGATTTACAGCAAAGAAACTGAAATATTTGTACACTGCGTATCACTGCTTACTTATAGAATGTAGGAGACAAATCAATAAGCAATCTTTTCTTTAGGGAGTAATTGAGATTATAAAACCTCAGTGAAAATGGCAATTTAAACTGGGGTGGGAGGTGGTCATATAGCTTCTTTTCTAACACCGTTTTCACTGTGAATCTTGATACGACTGATCACAGAGAGAAGGGTTGTCTCCCACTTCATTAAATCAATCTGTTAAATGAGAAAGAAGAATTTTTTGTGAAGATAATCCCTGAGGTCTTCCCACACTGTAAACTGAAACAATGCCTGATTTTCTCTTAATATACAATATCACGGTCAAACTGATATCTAGCTCATTTGGAAAACAAGAAATGATATGAGCATCCTTCAGGCACAGGATCAAATAAATATCATTCTGCCCCCAGTGTCTCACATGGCGTGCAGGGTGAGATGTGACCATGGATTGAATCCAGCATGTCCCATGTTGCCAGTCTTGGCTGGAGGCTGACAGGGAGCACTACATTTGCCACTGTGCTCCCGCTGGGTATGCAACAAATAACATCTGGGGTTAGTTAGCCTTATTGTGTTTCAGTGACCCCTACTGATCAGGTGCCTGTGAATCCAAGCAGACTTCCCTAGTTTGGCCCTTGCCTCCAGGGTTAAGTTGCTGGCATCTGTTGTGATTGGCATGGCATTAGCAATTGGTTTGACATAAGCAATGATCTAGAAAAGTTTAAGGAATAGCAAATGTAAATTATTAAAGTAAAAGGTTTATTATTACTAGAATCATTGTTGATGCTACAATGTAACAAATCAGCTTTGTTTATATGTGTATTTATTACAGCCACTCAATATTGATGTGCAACACTTATTAGGCTTGTATTTGTTGCCTTTAAAGTTGATGGCATTCATTTCTTGTGGCTGTTGTTTTGCTTATGTTTCTTTTCACTATAATGAAGTTGGATCTTTAATCAATTCATATTTTTTCATATATGACAAGCAATCTTTCAAATAGATCATTTAAGCATTCAAAAAGCAATGCTCATAACCTGTATGATAAGACCTTGTGTATTCATTTGTCTGATAGAAAAGGGTTGCAGGAGCACAATGTATTATGTGAGAAGATGTTTAGATTTGGAAAATGCTCCACTTCAACAGACACCTACCTGAAGTTAAGAATTTAAAAGAGTATAGGGAGAAAGGAAGTTCAAATTTAGCCAGCATTAAACTATACACAGAGTTTCCTTATTCCTTGAAAAGTAAAATGTTTCCATTTGTAATTAAATACTGCATGTAGCAAAACTGTAACTAGATGGCAATATATTTAATGATTATCTTTATACAGTACAATTAGGTGTTAAGTAAAGTGTAAATTATCATCTTGCATTTATCCATAGTGTTGAATCACTCAAGGATGCGTTTTACTTTTTAAACTTACGTTTAAGTTTTGGGGGTAATATTAAATCACTGCAATGTTTTTGTGTATATTTGACCACAGCTGATTAATTAACTATAAGCTATCCTATGACCAATGCATGTTCCTGAATAAGCCAGGCTGCTAATAAGTATTTTTCCCCTCTCTACAAATCCATTCACAAAGACTCCCATTGCTGTGCACAATCAAGATTAAGAATGAGAAGCGCTGTGCATCTCTTGCTCAGGCTGAGGTGAAATCTTTCATATTCTGTCCTTTGGCTGTTGCTTGTGGACACACTTCTTGGGAAAGGTCGTCTATTTCTGATAAAATCGCAAATGTTCTCTTAAGTGCTTGTTGTGCTCCAGAGGTTTCTGTAAATTAAAAACTTAAAGGAGTATGGATTTGTGTACTGTCATTATAGTGGGTGCAATGCTTTGAATTTAAACTAAACTATTTGCTTTTTTCTGTCTGACCAGCTACACATTGTTCCAATTCAATCTTAAGCTGTAGAACATACAGTATTTGCAGAATACTTGTAACTGGAAGAATACTATCCTTTCCCTAATTATTCTGTTGAAAATATCCATAAGCCCTTAAAAACAGACTCTTCGTAGTCATTAATAAAACATTCTAATTAGTTAATAGTGCTATAATTATCCTTATGTAATTACGATGGATTTAATAATTACAATTAATGAGATGTTAAGTATTCAGAGGTAGTATACCTGAATGATTGTTTTTTGTAACCTTTGTGTTGCCAAAAGGGTAGCATGATTTTAATTTAAATGTATGGGGGAATGCTTTGGGTACTGTTTCATACATTAGTACTAAATAGAAAGGTGTTGTTTCTATGGAGCAAATGTTTGCAAATGCAATGAATGCATGTAATTCACCTGAGCAATAAGTTGTGCAGGTGATGCATGCTCCTGGTTGGTTGCATGGATGTTTACCTGCACTAGGCAGAGGTTGTAAATAGGGCAGCATGTTCTTTTAGCGCCACCATACTCCAGAAGGCAGAAGTGTGGAGAACCTACTGTTTGGAGAGCTATTGTTAAGTGTGCAATAAATGTGGATTGCTGATTTTCTATTTACCTTGTTGACTGCTTACTTATACAACTCTAAGACTGTTGGTAAATGCATGACAGATACTGCATGAAGCAAGCTGATGTCCACCCCATGAGAGCTCAGCCTGAGGACAATGCTTTATTCTTAGCTGTCTGGTTTCATTTTGAGGCATGTGGTTCTCAATATCATTTTAATCCGATGGCTTTTGGATCACGTCAGTCAGATTACTGTCTACCTTATTGGAAAACACAACCCACATACAGTTCCTATATAATGTAACACACCTCCAAGGATACTTTCACGGTATAATTTGAAGCCCAAAAAAAATGGCCTCCTATACAGGCGAATCTTCAGGGGGTCGAACAAGTAGGGATGAAGATAAAGCACTACATGAATCTCACGTCATTTAGTCCCTCTGATGAGAATCAAAGAGACTTCAGATGGAGAGTATAGAGAGAAGCCAATGTGTACCCAGTATACTGTACAGTACATATACAATCTTTGAAAATGGTCCTGGTCCACTGAAAATGAAATGCAACAATAGTGCCCTCTTCTGTGTCAGGCTCAAACATTTTGCACATTATAATATACACAGTGGCCCTCATTTATCAAGATATTTGCATAAGAAAGGCAAATCAAACTATTAACAAACAATCCCGATGGCTCAGTTAGGAATTTAAAGTCAGAGCGTTAGTTACCATCTTTTAGAAATACTAAGAAAAACGTAATGAATTCATTGACAAATGTCTCTCAAGCTTGTAACATTGACTGCTATATTTTACTTGCCAATAAATTGGTGCAAATACATGTAAAGGCCCTGATATATCTGGCCCAGTGTGTTTTGTCTGTCTTAGTGGAAAATCATCGTTGTCCATTGACCATTGTTGGTAAAGTCTCAGCAAGACCAACGAGGGCTAATGACTTATATAAATGTTTTGTATTGGAGATACAGCAACTCAGTGATCTGTTGTGTAACAGAATAGCACTTAACCATCTTTATAATAATACACCATTTTAAATGTGTGGCATTTCAAAGCAAATACAATTCAATTTATTTATACCGTAAAACTTGTACACCGACATGATTCAGCACATGAAATACAGATGAACCCACTTTATATTATGATTGCTGTGCAGGCATAATTTGTGAATTAATTGTGATAATAAACGGGGCATGATATTAAGCAAGGTAATATAAAGTAGGTAAATAAACAGACTGTTAGAAAATACAGATTTGAGGATTAAAATGACTGTTGCATTGACCATGGATTTTGTATTGTACTTTTGTTTTTGTATTTACTACAGCTGCAATCAAAGCAAAGTGATTGTAGAATCTGTTCAAGAGCACTTTAATCCTGAAAATGGGTTTCAATTTGGAAAGACACAGTATGGTGTTCATGAACACAGCATTTATAATTTTGTAAGTCAAACAAATAAACAAAGCAAGGCAGCTAGTATTATGGTATGATGTAGTGTGCTGACTGGAGCACTACTTAAGAGCACATTTTTTTAATATTCGAGCTGTGTCAGACAAAGTAAAAAAATAATAATATTGCGCAATTCAAAGTGCAGGTCTTTGTTAATGCCATTTTTAAAAAAAAGATGGGCTTTTTGTTGTGTAAGTCAGTTATATATTGCTGTGATCTTCTTCAGTGAAATATATTGCTGTTTGACACCTACAGCAATAGTTATTTAAATGTTTATGAAGCCTTTTCACTTGCCAGAAAGCAATTCCTTTGCAGACAGTAGCGTGATGAACAAATAATAAAAGCCCACTATATAAACATTGCATATAGATAGCAGAGCTGATAGAAAAAAAAAGCCATTTACAAATTTAAATAAAAGAAGTAACAAATCTTAAAATAACTGGATCAGACTTTTCTCTTATCTTAAGGCCTAGTTTCATTTTTTTTTTTTTTTATAAAAAGATTTATCTGTTACTTGCCACACATAAAAAGGAACCAAACTGAGATATCACCAGGACTAAGCATAGCAACACAAGGCAGACTGGGCATCTCACTCTCTTAACCAATGTATACAATAGCCAGGTTCTCTTGTGGGAGCTGTTACAGACCTGGTATATTACCCTTTGCATGTTATCTTATTTACACTGAGGTCAGTCTTGTACTGACTCCTCTTACCCTGTGTTATATTAGTAACTTCTCATTTGATTTCTAGAGGTGTGTAGCTATCTATGTGAAAGTGCACTTTGATTGGCAAGTTTGCTGTTTGCTCCCTGGACTCCTGTACTTTTTGTTATTTATGCATTTGAAAATGTTTGATGTAAAGTGGTTTATTATTAAATATCATAACCATTGTACTATGAAAAATAATATACAAGCACCATAAAATGTTAACTATCTAAACCAATATTATAACGATCATTTCAGGCACTCAGATGTAGTCTTGTTTCCCTAACTTGGCTGTCACTTACATCATATGTCCTGTAATTCATGTATGTTATATTAATTAACCACTTAAAATATTTATAAAATATAACCCTTCATTCATTATTAAGCAGTTTATATCGCACATAGAGGGTATTACATGTATCTTCAGTTCACCTTGTGTTGCAAACCACAGCCTAGAGCTATGAAGAGGTTTTCCCCCACCCCCCTTTGCTATATCAATTGTAAAAATCATCTAACCATGTATTGAAAATAATAACAACTGTCACAGGATCCAACTGGGAAATAGCCATCTGCTCTTTTTTTTTGGACTTGAAAAGATTCTACATCAAGTTCTGCAATTATTATTATTATTATTATTATTATTATTATTATTATTATTATTATTATTATTATTATTATCCTTGTTTCACTAACCTACTAAGGTTTGCTGATGCTGATTGGAGAGAGGGCAATTCAAAGCATATACTATTGAAGTACATCTTCCATCATGCACAGTTATTTATTTCCACACATCATCCTTTACCCTCCAATATCCCCTTGTCATATTTAATTAGTGCGAATTCAAAGTGCAAATTATTGAATAAAAATTTGACATGGACCAGGGACTGTACCCCTAACGGCCTCAGAGTAGGATGACCTGGTGAATTTAATAACATGAAAAAAAGCTTAATCACAGAAAACTGAAAAGGCTTGTCATACTCCTACGAAGTATGCATTCAAACAAGGATTTGTATATGATGTAGAGTGGCAGTGGTATTACTTTGTTTTGTATCTCGATATATACATGCCTTCGGTACAATTCTAATCCTCCATAAATCCTCGTTTTACATCAGTTAAAAATAGTCACTTATCACAGAAGAGATAAGAATTATACAGACATTGTCAGTTTTAGTTTTTGTAGTCTGTTTCAATGGGGAATTTGTGGTTTCAGCAATATCAAAAAATGCATACTAAATCTATTCCTTTAAATTGAGATAAGCATGTTATTTTATGAATAACATCACGTTTGTTTATCAATACTGCAAATACACAGGTTAACTGAAAAATATAAAACATGCAAAGCTTGTATCTTAACTGTTTATGCTAATATTTTATTTTCAAACAGAAGTGATGAATACCACAATTAAGTATATTAAACTTTTTTTTTTCTTTTCATTTGAGTGTGCTTTAAACTATGGCATCCGTTTAACAGACAGCTCCATCTCTGCATTTCACTAAGAGCAATCACAATAGCTGTTGATGGCTAGGCTACAAAATAGCTGATACTGTCTTCCTATCTCTACAATACAGCTTGAAATAATGACATTATATTGTGTGTTCCAAGAAAGCAGCAATGAAAAAAACAAAAAAACTGGTAGTGATGCATCAGAGACAACTTTAGGTTAAACAAATCCATTTCATATTGGTTAATAGCAATTTCTTTTAAGATTGTATTCAATTTATGTAGTGTGTGTGTGTGTGTGTGTGTGTGTGTGTGTGTGTGTGTGTGTGTGTGTGTGTGTGTATATATATATATATATATATATATATATATATATATATATATATATATATATATATATATATATATATATATAAAATGAAATTCCCCATTGAAGAATAATCATGAAAAGCATAGAAAAACGATAACATTACCATTTTAATTGAGGCAGTCCACTGGCACTTTAAGGAAAGGAGCTAACAGACACACGACAACATTAACATCAACATTGCCAGTCTGTTCATTGATCTTTCTACATTGTAACTGCATCAAAAACATACTTATTTTTAAGTGTATATGAACAAGCTAGAGAAAATCTCATACTTACAGTAAGTAACCCATGTAATTGTTTATTGGACACATATGTACATAAAAAATATACATCTAGTGCAGCAGATACAAATGCGATAAAACTATTTTAATGATCTTTCTACTGGGGATTTAATGGCATTGTTTAACTTTCCAGAAACCATGTGAATGTAAAGGCCCTATTGTGATTTTGTTTTGCACTCTAGATGCTGCTGCCTGTGATGAAGCTGTGATGTGTTACATTCTAACAAAATGGTCGGTTCCTTCCTGTAGTGGGTCATGCAGCAGCAGGCTAAGAGACAGCAGCCTGCAACGCAATAGCAGAAGTGACTGGCATGGATTCACAGCTTGTGCTGTACAGCAACTTTTCTTTAATTATTTTGAAAGATTAAATTTTCCATACATTAGTGATTATGGATAATATTGTTCACATTATCGAGTAGTACAGCTGTGTTTTTGTTTTGTACTGGCACACACAAAGCATATCTTATTTGTGTGTTTTCCTGCAAACAAAACTGTGTTCGTATGGACATAAAGTGTACCAACGAGAGGTGGTTATCCAGCCGTCAATGCTCACCCGGTTTCTACTAAACGATTGGCCTCTGAACTTGTCAAGTCGAGTCTTAAAGAATCTCAGTGACTCAACATCAACAACGTGACTTGGTAACCCAACTTGGCAATCTTTTTTTTAACTTTTATCCTGGTCTAGACTTAAAACTTTTGTCTAGATGCACAGTGTGTGGAGTTGTTAAATATAATATGTATTTAGAAAACCATGCACCAGCAGGATATATACAGTAAATGTCCCTTTGGAATTAAAGGTAAAAATAAATAAATATATACCATTACACCTTCAAGGAGAACTGATTTGAGCAAAAGCATTCCATTTTTTTTAATGTTTTTATGTTTGTGAATAGCATATTAAAACTCTTCTAATTTCATAGAAAGATATAAAATCTTTCTACACTATGTTCATGAATCACTTTATGTTTCCATGCCATTAGCTTAAAACTGAATTTCAACCATTGGTTAATTACAGCTGCCTTTTTATTTTCAATAAAAGTGAAAATCATTCTCTAGCTGATTTATAAATAAAATGCAAAGTGTGTTTCACAGCTGCTTATTAGACTGTAGTCCAGTTTTTTCAGTGCATTCAATAAAATGCCGTGGCAGAATGTTAGGCTCAAAATGCTATAAGCAGTTTATTGACATTCTTCAACAAGCCATTTGGGTACATTCAATTTGATGAAAAAAATGATCATTTCAAGTAACTGGTACTCATAGACTACAACTTTCTTGTAGGACATTTATTCACTTACAGTTAAGAATTGAAAACATTTATTTGCATATTTACTTAGTTCACTTGGTTACCTAAACACATTTTTCATCAGTAAAATTATTACCAGTCTACAATATAAAGGCGTTTGATTTTCTAGATTACTAGACTGAAATGAGTTTTTAAAGACCATTTGTTTTTGTGTGCAGGTGTTCCTTACAGGAATCTAAAAGCAGAAAATGAAAAATAAATTAGCAGATGTTTAATTTGTTTTTATTGTGTTTTTAACACAACCATGCAGTATAAATTATATTTACGAAGACAAAATCATTTAAAAATATTATTTTTTGCAGCTATATGGTTATATAATGTCAAATTATAATGCCTTTGTGGATGGATTTATTCAAGTCAATACTATTAGTTCAATGAGTTATTTCTAGCCTTAGAACAATGTTGTCAATATACTTAAATATAATGTACTCTCATACGAGTACAGTATATCTGTAACAATTTCATTTATGAATCATGGAATAATATACAACGAAGATGGCTGAAAAAGTTGCTTTCATTTTATCTTTGTTCCTTTTAAATAATAATTTAAAAAAAAATGTAAATGTGATCTACAATCTATTATTATGATATTCGACCTCTCCTTTCATCAATTATAATATTCTTATAACATGATAATGCAAAAAAAAAGGTGTGTGTATCAGGTATATTGTCTAAAGCAATGCTGTGGGCCAAACATGTTTCAGAAAGTAACTGATTGATATAAGCAACTATGTTAGTAATATATTGTATATGCAAAATATTAGATCACTGTTGCCATAATTTTTTATATATGTACATTATGACTATATAGACAGGGCCCTCCTTATATCTTCATATTCTGATACATTTAGTAATGTATGCCTAACTATTAGTACAGTGCCTAGAGGAAATATTCACCTTCCCCTTGGACGTTTTCACAGTTTGTTGTATTGCATATTACTGGTGATAATATCCAATTTTTATAGAATGTGATGTATTCTTATTCTATAATTAGTGACTCAGTTCAGTAACAAGTTTTTAAGCAGTATCCCATTAGCCCCCATTCTCTCCCTCAATACTATATTGTTTCAATGGATCATACTGTGGATAGAATCACTACTACGTTTAGATCTAAATGTTAGGTTAACTTTTAACGTCCATTTTATACCCTAGCATTTCAAATAAAATTACTGATGATTTTCTTTTTTTTTTTTTTTTGTCAAAGCGAATTCTGAAAGTTTTCCCATATCTCCACTTTTTTTCTTTGATTAATGCTGGTAAAGAAGTTTACTGCAGGCTTTAATCAGTGTTAATCAGCAACTCCAGAGAAAGCAGCAAACAGGCTGAATATGTTTTTTTTTTATTCAAGTGAAAAATAAAGAATTATTAAACTTTGAGATTGAAAATATATATATATATTTTTTCCCTTACATAAACTGTAATTGCGTATTAGGGTTGATTTAGAATAACAAAGTTGAACTGTTTTTATTAGGGATAAAACTTATAATAGACTTCTTCTTCTTCTTCTTCTTATTTTATTATTATCAATAATAATAATAATAATAATAATAATAATAATAATAATAATAATATAATAATAATAATAATAATAATTGCTTGTTGTTAATGTGAATATATATTTCCCCAGTAATAAAAAATAAATAAATAAAAAATAAGCGAAGTTTGAAGCGCCAAACCAACAGTTATCTGTTATCAGTGGAGAGAATGACCTGCTAATTGATTCTAGAAATTTGAAAGATCTGAGGTTTCTGAAAGAACTAAGATTTTACAAAGCTGTGCGCTTTCATGTTGTGCCCAAATAAGCATATATGTCTTTGAAGTTAAGGTGACCATATGGCTCCATGTTCAGTGGGACAGTTTGGGACAGTTCAGACTTTTCAACTCACAACCCAATGCATTCTGGTACATTTTACCTGTTTCAGGTACCATTTACATTATATGTTTCCTTTAAGAGAAGCAGGACTACATTTATCAGAATGCACTGGTTTGTGAGTTGAAAAGTTTGAACTGTCTCAAACTGTCTCAAACTATATTCAAAATGCAAGGATAAAGTGATCTTTACTATATTGCAAGCTGTACTACATTTTTCACAGTTATTTATTATTATTATTATTATTATTATTATTATTATTATTATTATTATTATTATTATTATTATTCTGTAATCTGACCTGGAGGTGTATCTAAATTATAAACACTCTCTGCCTTTAAAGTCATTTATCCCATAAGATGTAGAAATCAGATTTTATTCAATGTAAATGTTCATAATGAATGAGCCTGGGTCGTGGCTGACCCATTGATTTTAAATGAATAGCCCAGTTGCTGTGATTTATGACTTTCTCTTATAAAATCAAGTCAAATTAGTCCATAAGGCAATGGTGTGTAATATACATGATGATTCGTGTAGTATGTTTCCAGTCTATAAAAGATTAACTTTGTCATTCTGGCAATAGTGTGCAAGAACTTTTTAACCACAGAAAGGAATCTTGTTAGATTTTTATCTCTTTTACAAGATTTATAAACTCTCATTAAACATGTACAGCTGTCTAAAACTGTGTTTCATAAAGAGGATTGTTTCTACACTAATAATCAAAAGTAATGGATTACCAGATGAATAAATAGTGCATTGTATTTTTTGTAATATGATATATATATATATATATATATATATATATATATATATATATATATTATATATATATATATATATATATATATATATATATATATATTTTTTTTTTTCCCCAGGTGACTAGGTTCTGTAATTGGCCTAGCAACTACATAAAACATACTGTAGACTTCAAGGTTATATTAATGCTTGTTGTGTATACACAGGCTTTGGCCGCTTCACATGCTCTGGTTTGGATACTGTCATAGAAAAGATACTCACTATCCGATAACCCTGTAATACATGACTTGTCGATTTGTTAACATATTGATGGTCCTATTCACTGGGCAGACTGACTGTTAGTCTAAACTGTGAGAAATAAGAATAAAACACAGAATTGTAGGCCTTTGTGGCATACAGTCTCTGTGTGTGTTTGTGTTTCCATTGAGATGAAATTAATGTGTTGCTAGGTAACAAGGAAAATATACAGTTCAGCATGTTGTCCTTGATAATGGGTGTAATTGTTGAATTATCAAAATAATTGTTTTAGCGGTGCAAAATAAGAAGCTTCAGTGAGAAAGACTGTTCTGGAAGAACAGTTGCATGTCTCAACAACACTTAACCTTTCAACGAAGGCCATCACCTCATGTAAAGTTTTGTCTTGCTGGCCAACACTGCTTTTTAATAACCATGGTGATGGTGTGAAATCTCACGCATTATATAGGCATAACCTTTTCAGAAAGTTATTAGTGCTTGAAGGTTATATACAATTGTGCTATTTGAAGTCAAGCATTTGCTAGGAATAGCCCCTTAGCCCTTAGCACAGTTATCTGGTATACAATTCAATAGTAATTTTAACATTTTCTGGCCTGCTTCCTTCAATAAACCACAAAGATATTCAGCATTTGTGAAGTGCTCTCCAAAAGTCTGTGGATAAATCTCAATATAAGATACCAAGAAGAATAATTTAGCTGAGAATTAAAATGAATTCAGTTTAAAAGCAAAGCATTTATTCTCTTGAAATTAAGAAATGCGAATAATCTGCTTGCCACAAAAATCACCTTAAAATAAATAAATAAATACTGTCTTGATTACAAAACTTACCATCAAAGGAACTACAGTACAACCATTTTTAACAGACACAATAAAGTAACCAAAACCTGATACAAATCATATGCCAAGCAATTGTATCCTTTTGGCAAACTCACTGTACTTAGAACAGAATATAAAACCCAAAGAGTGAATCTACAAATGACTGAGGAGGTGAACCAGGAACTGAAATAGAATTACCTATTGATACTAGCATTGTATTGCTCAGTGCATTCATATCACATTTGCTATTCGTTCTAAATGAAAGCTTCACTAATGAGGCATTAAAGAAACAGACTCAGATCTTTGATGTAGAACCAAGGTTACAGTGTTAGTTACAGCAACATAGTTATTTTTTCTTTTAACTGCCCCTTGTAGAGACTTGTCATGTAGATTGTAATTATGTGTGCTTTACTTAGCTTGTACCTAACACAGCATCTGCTCAACAATATGAAACCCAACACAATTGTTTTAATGTAACTGCTAACAAAACTGCAGACACGCAGACAAAAATAGTACATTATAAAAGTCCATTTGAATAAATTTCAACCAGTCCAAGATAAAATGACCTTGCCTTGGATGAATAAATACATTTGCTAAAATTATTTCTAACAAATAACAATGAGTTACTGAAATTGAAGTGGGTAAAGTGAATGCTGGCTTCTTGAAATATCAGCACATTTGCACTGTAATTCATTTAACATAGCCTGGTATCTCCTTGTAATTTTGTTAAAATTGGTTGCTTGGAAACACAGTTACAGGGAATGTAGAATCTTTAAATATACAGTTGTAGTCAAAGGTTTACATACCTCAATGGAATCTTATCATTTCTAGAAATTTCTCAAAGATAAATAATTATAGGAAAAATCTTTTGTCATCTTTTGTGGATGAGGGAAAAAAGTTACCAGAAATATATTTTTTCAGCAAATTTTTTTGCAAAACTCCAAACATGCTAATTCAAAAGCGTTCATACTCTGATAAGTAAAATGAAATAAATATCTAGTCGAGGCACCTTTAGCAATAATAACCTTATTTATACAATTAGGATATTTGTCAATGAGCTTTTGTGATTTTTGACCATTCTTCAACACAAAATCGTTCCAGTTCATTCAAATTCTAAGGACTTCTCTTGTGCACAGCCTTCTTCAACTCATATCAAAGATTCTCAATTGGATATAGGTCTGGACTTTGATGAGGCCATTCCAGAACCTTGATTTTATTCTTCTTTAACCATTTTGAAGTAGATTTTGATGTGTGCTTTGGATCATTGTCTTGTTGGAATGTCCAGTAGTGCTTTAAACTATGTTTTGAAACGGAGGGTTTCAGATGATTGGCCAATATCATTTGGTATGCTATGTAATCTGTTTTACCATGTATGGGAAGTAAATTTCCTATGCTATTAGAGGAAACACAGCCCCATAGAAGGATATTACCACCTCCATGCTTGACATTAGGTATGGTGTTCTTTTCTTTGTACACCTCACCAGACTTTCTCCAAATAGTTCGATTTTTGTTTAATCACTCCACAAAACCTTTTATCAGAACTCATCTCTATCATTCAAATGCATTTTTGCAAACTTTAAGTGATTGTCCTTGTGATGTTTTCCTAAGAGTGGCTTTTTCCTTGACCTGTGACCATTGAGACTTTCAATGCAATACTAAATCTATGGTTGAAATGGAAACCCCAATCCCACTTTCAGCCAATTCACTTTGAATATCTTTGGCAGTCAATCTCAGATTGTTATTAACCTTCCTCACAATTGTAATATTTAGGCAGTGCATGTAATAGGGCTTCTCAAAACACTGATAATCTCTGCTGTGTGCTGTGGGCATTATCTAACAAGGATTGCCTTCCTTTTTAGAGATCAAGACTGATAAAATATAATTATATTACAAGACCAAGGCATTTAAGGCAGGAATGTTGTTACTGGATCTGTAAAGGAACATCTCTCTTTTTTATATATTGTTGTAACAATACCTAAATCATAAAGCAAAGCATATTGCCTTACCTGGCTACAAGAAGACAAAGATACTTTCCATGAAAGAATAAAAAAAGAAAAAGTGCTGGCTTTATTAGTCTGAGGGTTCAAGTACAGTACGGTTTGTTTTTGCGGGGAGAGATGTTTGCATCTTAAATCAAGGTTGAAGGCATTAACACAAGCATGTGATTTATAATCATGACATAAACAAATACAGACTCACTGAATCAAAATCAGTGAAGATCCTTCCCTTCTTTTGCTTGACAAAAACTGAAAGGTATGTTTCGAGGAGCTCACAATCGAGAGAAAACTAATCAATCCCCCATTATTACCAAGGAAAAGGATAACTGTCTCTTTTGAGCATCTGTGAATTAAATCCACATCGACACTTTGTCTCCAGTAAATAGCTCTTATTGTATCTGCTAAACAAAAATAAAAAGCTGAAAATAACACCAGAGACTAACACTTCCAGTGCAGACGATACATAAAATACATGTTGTGACAGCTAAGAGGTCTAGGAGGTATGTGTGAACAATGCTTTCCACAGGGAACAGAATTACTTGGATCATTATTTCAGCTTCCTGACCTTCCTGCAGTTCTACAACAGGAACAGCTGTGTGGTTCTAACTACCAAGCACTTGGAAAGGTGCATACTTAGAAAAAAATGTTATTTATATCAACCCTTTTGGACAGCTTGTTCATTAACCTGGTAACGTTGTGAAGAGAATGAATACGTTGTGACGAATGGTCTACTTCCACTGAAGAGGTCCATATGGACTTTCCCCAAAAGAGGAGTGTATCATCCAGCCTGCTGTTTTTGAGGAATTTTCTGATCAGAAGTGCTGTGCACTTTATTGATTTGTTGGGATATTTTAACTCCTCCTTCATCAGCTTCCATCCCACTGTGTTTTTTTTCTTTTAGTTTCTATATTGCTGTACAGCTTATGCATTGCTGCAAAAAATACCAATTTAACATCATTGTATATACCAGTATGTTTTATAAGAAGCATGCACGACACAACTGTTTTCTAGGAGGAGAACCTTTGCTTTTGAGGGGTTCTGTTAAAGACATGTAAGCACCGCCTTCACTGTGGTTTCTATTGCAGTTTATTCAGGAAGAACTGCTGTCTGTGGTGGGCTAAAGGAAAGTATATATACTGTTTAAGAAAACATACACAACCAGACGTGGTAAAGACACTGACTGCAAATTTTAACCTGTACTTATAATTTAACTGGGGAAGAAGAGAAATTATGAAAATTATAAGAATCTATATAAGAGTCAAATAAAAAAAATAATAATCAAATTATAATGGTGTGACAAGTTGGTTGTACGGGTGACGTCGGGCCAGGAAGAAACACACAGAGCAGTTAGTGAAAACGCTCTATTTTGAACATTTTAACACATTCCTAGCTGATAAAACAAACCTTCTGATGGCCTTTCTGTCCTGTTTCGGCTTTGCTTGATACTGTAGAGAGTACTCAGATCTTTGCAGAGCTGAATCTACATTCTGACCCAAAATGTTCACACAGTTGTGTAAAGCAATGGTCTGGCTCCAGTAGTGATTCAGTGTGCCTGAGCAGCTGCTGAAATTTTATATTGTGTAGTATTTCTGTTTCACAGTTTACCAGAGTATGAATACAGCATATGTTAACAGTCAATGTGGGATATTATTAGACTGTATAAGATAATACCAATAAGGTAAAAGGAAATGTAGACCAAATACAATGGGATAAGACCAATACCTACCAATACTACCACCTACTCTCCCCATTGTTCTACACAACTGGTTGCCAACCTTTCTCAAGGTGAATATCACCTTGGTGTTTATGAATTTTACATGTGGAAGTAGATAGGTTTCTGTGATTTAGGAGAGCTTCCAAATGATAATGTTGACCGTTTGTGGAACAAATATCATCTGGTTGGACCCCACATCTGCCAAGGAATTAAAATGGGGGATTGTGAGAAATATTTTCTAGTTGGATGGCCGCGCAAATAGCAGCTTGGGCCAAAGGTAACTGCAACAGAAAGACTAAAATGAAAATGTAAATGATACCGGTGATCTCCAGAAAAGCAGCAAGCTCAACAACAGGTTAACATCCTTTCTGTCAAAGCAAGCTCCAGATTCACATTTCCGTTAATCTTTCTTGAATATCTTGTCTGCATTTCCATGTGTAGAAATATATCATGCATGACATATTAGTGTAATCTGAGAGATTGGGATATTGTTATGTCCGGCAGCCTTGACAAAAACACTGGAGACAGGAGATGTGATAAACCCAGAGGAGCAGGTGATTTTTATTAAAGGTGCCCCTAATGCAAACACAGAAGCAGTGCTGAAGGCACTTTCTGACAGCTCTTTGGCTGGTAGTGTCAGTTTTTATTTAGCTTAGTCCAATGGCATTGCAACCAGTCACCATCGCCTTTTACTCATGTGCTACATCATATTTAATCTGCCTTACTGCTCCCTCAGACGAGCTTGACCCACTGGTGATTACAAACCTGCCACATGAACTCCCAAATGACATCATCCAAAACAACCCTGCAGAAGGATATAATTGACTCAGGCCCCGTCCATTCATGCTAAACTATCTGTGGGGTTGTCAGGACAACATGCTGCACTGTTCTTCACACATGTTGAGATTTAAAGTTTGTAGACATTTTCATTAATCTAAAAAGAAGAATTAATAGGAATGCATCTAGCAATAAGCAACAAAAAAAAAAAGTAAGATTGCATTATCAGTGGAGTCATAAGAAGCACTTCACTGAGATCTGGAAAGGTTAATGACGTCATCTGGCGTTTTTTTGTTGTTGTTTTTTTTAAAGGAAGCAGCTTTATGTTCAATAAAGGGAGTTTGTGTTCAATATAAGTCATTAAACTTGACCATTTCAGCCTCATAAAAAGCCAGTCTCATACAACTGGCATGGTCAGAATATATTCCCCTTCATAAAAATCCTTTATTCTTAATCAGAATAAGTATGAGAAGATACTGGTGAAATTGAGCAGAAAATAAAGCAATATTTGCTGGCCAGGCATGTTCTACAGCATACAAGATGTAAGATACTGTAACTTTGTCAAGATCCAAAAATTTACTATTTGGACAGCAGTTATTGCTTTGGCCAGGGAGACAGTTCTACTGAGTGGGCTTGACCTAATATGAATGCATTGGCTCCAGCCTTGGTTATTACTAAAGCATCCTGTGTAAAAATGATAATGTTGACCGCTTGAGCAAACCATTCTGTTAAACATTAAAATATCTTATGCATACAAATACATTGGATTTTATGGCATGTTTATGAAAACGCATCAATGAAATGTCTAAACTAATAAGAAAGTGTGAGAGAAAATTCATTTTATTATTATTATTATTATTATTATTATTATTATTATTATTATTATTATTATTATTATTATTATTATTTAAACAAGGATTCTAAATATCAGTAGATTCACAGTAAAAATCATATATATGTAATGTCATGGACTAGCCTGTAGTAGAAAAAGTAATAACATATATATATATATAAAAAATGTGGCTACTTTTATGAGTTAAAATAAATCAGATTTGTCAGGAATTTAAATGATATCCACCACCCATCATTATATAGCTAAGACTGTAGTGCAACATAAAATGAACCACATATAAATTAAATGGGTGTTGGTCATTCCCCACAACAGGAATAGGGCATGGTTACCACCAGTAGCCCCTTGAGGCTAGGAAGAGGTCCAAGGTTTACCAGTAATGTGAGGATTTTTGGTTCTTGTAGCCTGGGAGGCTTACTTAACATACACTTGGATCGTTTTCACATATTTTAAGAAAAAGTATAGAATGGAAAAAGCGCCGACACAGCAGTTCTAACATTTGTAAGAGAAGCACACATGCCAGCACAAAACTATAAAAGCTGGAACCTCTTTGAAATAAACATTACTAGAAAAGTAAAGGTGTTGCTAATGCAAAATATAGAGCAGGGGACTCACAGCATTTCACAGTTTTTGACAATATCTGTTTGCAAATGTTACTAAACAAACAGATGTTTTACAATATAAAATATATATATATTTATTTATAATATATTATATATATACGAATATATTATATATATATTATAGTAGATAATATATTACAGTATATATATATCTATATTCACGTCAGGGATATATATATATCAATTTTTTTTGCTAGTACTTGGTTTCAGGCAGGATCCAAAACATTTGTCTACTTGTCATTGTTTTACTTTAACCTCATGCCTTCCAGCGAGAGATGCTTAAATTGAAAAGTCTGTGACACGATGTATACGCTAAGAAAATGCAACAGTATATTAATCCCCCCATGGTTTACAGAAAGGTAACATAAGGACACCACCACCTTACCAGAAAGAGCCTCACAATGGATTTGAAGGAAAATGACAACGTGTTTTGTTAAGTGTTTTGATGAAGCTTACCAAGGACTAATAGTTAGTACAATAGCATGCTATAAAAGGATTAAACTGTCAAATATTTCCAAAAGTGCATATTGTCCATCTGTCTCACTATCCTCTATACTGACATGCAGATGTTGTTGCAATATATTTTAATATCTTAAAGTTAATCAGAAAGGGTTTTATATATATATACATATATATATCTGAAAGGAACCTACTAAAGAAATTAATATCATATTTGCAATTAGGACCCATAACATTGAAACAGCTCCTTACAATTATAATTAATTTCCAGCTTGTAAAAGATCCTGTTGTGTTAATACAAAAAAAAGGTGGAATCTATAATAAAATCTGCATGAAGCTCTTTTATATTTCAGTACTATTGCAAATTCTAACAAATTGCAGTCAATCCAACAGCTAACACATTATAAAGGTAAACAGCTTGAACTTACATTACATGCTGTTGTTAAGTACTGAAGGATGCTGGGGATCGTAATTTGCCATAAGGATAGCTTTCATCATTTTAATGAAAGACTGTCCGCATTGTAGCCAGTCTTCAGGGCAACACTGAGATCCACTCCGGCGCATTTCTCCAATACAGACACATCAATCATGCTCTAAAGCTCTTGCAGTATATCTCAATGTGCTATAGCTGCCAGGGAGTAAGGAGATCTGTCAGAAGTTCTGTGCCTTTTGCATACTGTATAAAGCAACCCCATGAGCTGTAAAAAAACCAAATTCTAGAAACAGATACAAAACCCTTTACTAACCATTCATCGCACTCTGCAGATGTAAGGATTTTGTTACATCTCTTTCTTATACAGATATAACGATTGACAGTGTGATGCAACTCAATAAAAGGCGGAGACTGATTGCAACCCTTGTGCTTGTCAGCTTGAATTGCAACCACTGTACCACATGGCATGTTTGGGCTTCTCATGCACTGCCTTGTTTTCACTGTAAGTACAATAAAAACAACAAAAACCTTTCAAATGTTGCAATAGTGCTCCCTTGACTAGCACACAGTGCAGTACGGAGAATCCGCAGTGTGGATGATTTCAATTTCAATTGAATAGACGATTTATGATGATAGTGAATTTGGCCGGAGACTTTGTCTGTGGGTGCTGACAGCTATCCATAATGTTGGCTGGCTAGCGAAAACATGATGACATCATGTAGTCTAGTGCCACAGATAGGAAGTGACTCGTAGGGCCACCCTCCCAAAAGACAAAGCTGCCAAACCATGACTGAAAAAAATAAACTGATGAATGGTTAATGGAACAACTGCAGTGGCGCAATGCCACCTACCCCCAAAAATAGGAAAAGAATGGAAAAGTGGCTGAAATGTGGGCCCGTCCCCCACACATGAAATGCACTGAGGGAGAACATATTTCATTATATATTTCAGTATATTATCTATATTTCCATGACTCTTCATAAATGCGTTGTTAATCCCACAGTCGAGCAGATAATTGTAAAGGGGATCTGACAGGAACAATAAGTGGTGCTTTGGAACTTGGGGGGTGTAGAACTACTATTAGAGTCTGTGAATTATTGTGTTATTTGGTCAGTATCCAGAAGCAACTACAAGTGAACAGTAAGTTCAAAAAGTGATGTAACAAAAATAAACAAATGAAGAAGAATCAACAATAATTGAACCACTCCGGAAGGGACTGACTGATTATATTGCATCTTCTATGGGCAGCTTGTGATTCAGCGTGCCACTGAGTTAATAAGTCCAGTCTTTGCTTCTGTCCACCCACACAGTTCTGAAAGTGCTGAAATGTAAGCACTCTGTAAAGTGTTTTACGTATGGGATTAACATTGTATGTTATTTATGCAGAGTTTGACAAAATCGGGATGTGTTCCAAATATTTGGTTACAGGGAATATATATATATATATATATATATATATATATATATATATATATATATATATATATATATATATATATATAAACACACACACACACACACACACACACACACACACACACACACACACACACACACACACATACATACCCACCCCTCATTATATCACCCTTCGCTTTACTGCGGATTTGGCTATATCATAGTGCTGGAGTTGGCTCCCCATTTTTACAGTCTAACTGCACATTCATAGACAATTTCACTTAGAATTAATTTTCATTCTATTTCGTACAGCACATCACAAATAAAAATATATAAAACAAATAAAAACAAAACATTATTGTACTGATATCATACACACACGCACTGCACAATAACACAAAGCAAATTAAATATCTACTTGCTGAAGCGGTTTTTATTTTAGCCAATAAGGTGTTCACTTGTGCCAACAATACACTAGCAAAAGTCACAAGGCAGTGACGTCAGCTCCCTAGCAACAAGCCTCTGTGTTGAGAATGGATTCTTTCAATGCAGTGGGTTTGTGCATTTCAGAAAGCAGAGGAAGACTCCAATTAATTGGAGACTGACATTGATGAGAAGCAATTACCCTATGCAGTACGAATTAAAACGGTAAGCTGCTTGTATATGAAAAATGAGAAAAAGTAGATTGTGTAGAGGACTTATACTGGACCCTGACGCCCCAGATAAAATGAGGGAGTGTTTGTACAGTATTTGTTATTAGCCCATTTGTTTTGCTATCGGTCTCTCGCTATATCGTGGCCCTAGATATATAGCGGATTTGTATTGGACCCCGACACCCACGATATATAGAGTGGGTGGTGTGGTCTATCTATCTATCTATCTATCTATCTATCTATCTATCTATCTATCTATGTTATGGACCATTGCTGAAATCGGGCATGCATATATAGCCACGCGGGAACCCTTTTGGTGAGATTTGATTGACCAGTAAGATTCATTTCATGTCAGTTTGACTTTTTTTAGATTTAATGGTAAATGTCTTCTGAGAATGTCCTTTATATTTGGGGATATTTGTTATTAAAGAATGTTGCATATTGTTTCAGCGATGGCTTTATTACAGTAATTATTATAATTTGTATCCAGTATTAATAGCACGGGACAGCATCGTTGACACAGCAGGTGGTACATATACAGATGTCAAAACAAGAATCAGCAAAGCTAAGACAGCCTTCATCATGGTAAACAGGATCTGGAAACCGAGAGACATTTCAACAACTACTAAACTCTGCATATTCAAAGTAAAAGGGGTACTGTTATATGGCACAGAGACCTAGAGAACAGCTAAGGCCATGCTCAACAAGATCCAAACATTTGTAAATATATGCCTGCGAAGATTACTCAGACTATGGTGGCCAGAAAAGATATCAAACAAAGAACTATGGCAGAGAGTACAAGAAAAAACTATGAAACAGCAGATCAGAAAAAGAAAGTGGGGATGGATCAGACACACATTGAGGAAACTAGCAACCAACATTACAAAGCAGGCTTCTCCAGTGGAATCCCCAGGGAATGAGGACAAGAGGGACACCAAGAAACACCTGGCAGAGAGACACAGTAGCAGAGATGGAGGCAGCGGGCTACACATGAAAACAACTGATGGTGCGGCCCAAAGTCGAGTGTGTGGAGAGGTGTTGTCCATGGCCTATGTTCCTCGATTGAATAAATGGCTTAACTAACTAACTAATAATAGCTCTGCATTCAGAGTTGCTTCATGGAGGGAGAGGTTGCTAATGCAAAGCAAATAACAAATTTGCAGGTAAGTGTAGAAGCCTTTAATGATGACCAGGAATCAATTATAAGTAACGACCTCAGCATACAGTATGTTCAACAATTTCCTTTGAGGCATAGTTTATAATATGTTATGCCTATTCATGGACTACTAATTAGTAGCATTTTTTGGATGTGCCCTATGGTTTGAAAATGATGCACAGTGGTTGATTAGCTTGCCTCCCCTACCTTAGATTAAAATTGACATTGTCACATCTTAGATTATAGTTGATATTGATTTCCAATTTAAACACAGCAAGGCTTGTGACGGTAACCGGGGGAATGCAGAATGTTCTTCCTAGAAAACATCACAAAGCAGCATAGGGCACATGGTCAACATAACTGCCTTGTCACATTTTTTGATTGGCAGGAAATGTAAGTAAATGCAGCACATTGTCATTAGCTAATTCACATTGTCACTCTCTCCTCGTGTAGCTTCTAGCAGTATGGCTAGCTGCTGCACACCACTTATTTTCAACAAGGAGTTTTCAAAATCCATAAACATGTTTTTAAAAATTATAATTCAACCTTGAAAGATAAATACAGTGCATCATCTCCTTGACCAGAGTAAGCTGTTAGGGGAAAGGGCTTTAAATTTTGGAAAATATTGTTTGCCCTGATGAAAAGAACTTAATTATTAAAAGGTTGTATGATAAATGTTCAGTCTGCAGTAGAGTGGCTTCGCTTGGAAATAGTAGCTACATTTGAAGATGCATGCAGTAAAAGGTGTTCTGGTCTTTTGCAAAAAAAAAAAAAGTTCTGCTGACAAAATGTCAGGCTGAGTTTTTCTTCATGTCTCCTGAGATAACCAGTACATTGTTTACACGGCTTCAAAGTAAACATTCTACAGCAGGATCCAAGCCTATAAAAATTTACTGCAATCATTAGGCACTAGTACACTAAACTGCAATGTACTACAATGTAATAAGTACTAGTCTACAGTTATTGTGTTCAATTTGTAGGGTTACTGTACTGTAGTTCACAACAAAACATTAGGCAATTGACTCTTTTTTAATTGTTGGTTTCTGTTTTTCCTTTAAAATTGTATATTAAGTAGTAATTCGATTGCATATTCATCTACAGTAAAACATAGGCAGTAATGAATTGGAAAGCACAATGAATATAATTACCTGTTTGAAAATAAAGCAACAGACCAAAATAATAATAAATAAAAGATTTACATGAGGTATAAATATAATTTCCATTAGAATATCACCAGACACCATCTTACAAAGAAAATTATGTTTACAAAAACCCAGAGACATTTACATGGGAAAAATACATGACTGTGGAAGGCAATTAATAACCACAGTTCTGTAACATAGATAACTTTAGTGCTCATCTACTATAACCACACACTGAACAACCGGAGAAGGAAGATGCCTAATATTTGCCATCTAAATCATGTTTAACTTATATACTGCCTACAACATTATTTTACAACCTAGTATTTTATAAGGATTACTTTTTCACACTATCTCACATGGACAGATGGGGAGAATCTGTGCTTTTTTTAAAATCTTAAAACAATTCCTAATCATTTTTTTTTGTCTTTCATTTTAGAGCTTGTGACAGAATTGTCAACTCAGATTTGCATTATGCATTTCGCCACACCACAGTTGAACTAAAGAAAATTCAATGCTTAAATTATTACGCAACTGAGAAAACGTTATCATAATTTCATACCTAACCATCAAAACAAACATGCACACCCATGCACTGTTTTATCTAGCATAAGGGAATCACATTTAATTTCCATGTATGACAACCTCAACAAAACCGAGCAAGCTACAGCTTTTGCCTTTTGTTTAAATGACTATTTCTTAACAAAATACCCTTTAGACATGTATACTGTTCTAAAACAAATAGAAAAAAAAACTAATTAACCTTTTGTTTTCTTTTCTTAATTATGTGTAGGTGCCTCAGATTATTCCACATTGCTTCAGTGGCACTGGAACAATTTTTAAAGTGGGGGTGCTGAAAGCCATTGAACAAAACTGTAACCCCTGTATATGATAGAAGCCATGCAAAGCCAGGGGGTGCTACCGCACCCCCAGCACCCATAGTTCCAGTGCCCTTGGATTGCTTGTTGTTTGACACTCCTTTAACAGACCATCGGATTAACATATCTATACAGTGCCATCTAGAGGGAAAAATATCAGCATATTTGAAATCCGTTCATGTGACTCAAAGCTTGGAGCAGGTGATGAAAAATGTGCTGCTACATATTAAACAGTGTTCTTTTTATAAAGAACAGGTAGGATTAGTGATGATGAGGATGCTCTGCATACATACAAGTGCAGGTTGTATTGGTTTATTTAGAAGTTGCTATCTGGGTGTTTAGTATACAGTAGAAAAAAAAAACCCAGCAGTTTCAGGCTTAAAGAACAACATCAGTCTACCGACTATAGCTGCAGTAAGCTTCGTGACATCCATGCTATTCAAAAACACAAAAGTTGAGGCCAAGCCTTCTCACAACGCTTAACTCTTCTCCAGCAATGCAGAATGACTAGAGGCTTTTAGCATTCATTTTCAGGGTTTCTGTTCCCCAGGGGCTCGGCAAGAGAAAGCACTACAATGTGGATTGCAGGGTAAGTAATGTACATGTTGTAGCTTTGAATCCTGGCCGCTCCAAGATGCAGATCTTGGTTGGAAAACCATGAGGAGCACTGCATAAATACACGATTAGCTAATTGTTATATATATATATTATATATATATAATATATATATATATATATATATATATATATATATATATATATATATATATGCACACACACACATATATATATTTAAAAATAAGTGGTAACAGCCCCATTCCCCTGTTACTTTCTTCTCTTAATAAGTTGTTTTCAGTAACGTGTAAGAAAAATTCATATTGATTTATAGATTTATAACGTTTCCATCTCTGTCAGCTATTGTCTCCTCTAATGTGCAGTTTTCAGCAATGCTGAAACATTCTAATTTTAGAATTTCTCTGCTATGTACAAGTGGTCAATGGGTTCTGAAAATATCACTGAACATTGTTTCATCTTAGAGTGCAAATGCACTATGGTTTGAGGCTGTTTATTAACGTAGGCTGGGAAAGAGCTGTAAAAACAGTTTCAACCAACAGTGCCTCAAGCAGTTTTAATTGCATGTTGCCATATACTGTGTATTTTATTTATTTTACTATTATTATTATTATTATTATTATTATTATATTATTATTATTATTATTAGTAGTAGTAGTAGTAGTAGTAGTCCTATTTAAGGCCCTTTTGCTGGGACTACACAAAAAAATTCAAATTAGCACCCTTTGGAGTGCTAAAAAGGACAGACCTTAACTAATTCAACAGAAACCGATAGGAAAAGTCTGCAAATTAAATATTCAAAATCAAAGGGGAGGTGGTACAGAGCACGCCCCCTAGAGTCCACTGGTCGACAAACGATGCCATGTCGCCAGCAGACTCCGCGTGGGCGTGCTCCAAATTAATCCTTGAACAGACGAGGGCCCTGAACATGGCCCCGCAGTCAAAGAGACCTTCCCCGCTCATCTACTCTTCCTGGTCTTGTAAATGGCCAGTTTAGCAAGAGCCAGGAGCAGATTCACGAGGAGGTCTCTCTTTTTGCTGGAGCCACGAACAGGGTGCCCGAAGATGAGGAGGGTGGGGGAGAAGTGCAGCCAGAACTGCAGCAGAAGGTTCTTCAGCAGCAGGAAGAACGGCTGCAGTCTGGCGCATAAAAAATAAATGTGAGCCACCAACTCACTCATGCGGCGTTCGAGTCGGTAAAGTGACGCAGGATCTCTCCTGACGCGAGCGCTCCGTGCAGCATCCTCCATCCCAGGTCCCCAGCTCCTCTGGAGACCAATGGGGAGTACAGGGCCTCCCACTGGGGACCAGTAGTAGTAGGAGTAGTATTAATTTTGTGAATTCACCTGACAAAAATGTTGCCAATAATCTCATTCTTTCCACAGAGCAGTCTGAAGAGTATCCAGGGAAAGGAAAACCACTGCCAACAACAACCAGTATAACAAGCTTTTGGCACTCAGGGACAGAAAGTCAGCAGGCCAGACAGATCAGAACCTATAGAGTTCACCAAGACCCCATTAACAAGATCATTGTGTAACAAGACTGCATGAAACTGACCTTGTGGCAGTAGTAGAGATGACTATCTTCCACAGGCTAATGCCTTCATCTTGACAGGTTTCGTGCAAGGTAACTTAAAAGCTGGTTTCCCCAGTGATTTCACCCATACCAGCCTCTGGGATTCACCCACCAATCCTCCTGCTTGATAAACCATCGCGTCACGATCTAGCCATCAAACAGAGAGATGGCCCTCATCTTTCCCATTCTGTAGATCCTTGACGAAACCTTTGAATAAGTCACCTACTGATTGATGCCTGTCTGCCCAGTGGGACCAGCTAAAGACAAATGCTGTTGCTGGTCATTCTTGAAGATCAAATCAGTCAAGTATTTCATTAAATAGTACATCAATCCAGTGTTCTATATACAGTTCAGCCCTGGGGGCATCTTCCTATGTATGCTGTATACATTCAAGCTTTGGCAGCTGCAACTTGGTTTCCAGTGCAAACTACTGTAAAAAATGTTACACCCTGGTAAAAGCATAGATAAAGGTTGAAAATCATACTACATGTATAGGCAGTAATGGTAAAGCACCAAGTAAGAATGGTAGAGCACATAGTAAACTGTAAAATAACTTACTTTTATAAGTGTACATGATTTGCTTTGTAAATTAAATGTATATGTTGTCTCACTGTAAAAGGTTGGTAATGTTATTATTCTGACTCTGATATACTAACACAAGCTTTCAAGACCTCAAAAGTGTCTTTAAGTATCCACCTGAAGAAGAGACTTCAGAGGTCTTGAAAGCTAATGTTTGTATATCAGTTAATCTAATAAACAGTATCTACTCTTCAAATCTTTACTATTACCTTCATTAACAGAGCAAAAGCATATTTTTCCATATATAAAATGTTGCAAATTGCAATTATATATATATTTTTAAAAGCATTAATAAAACCAATTCTACTATAAGCTCTCCTTTTAACATGCTTGGTACATCAAGTCAACCTACTACTCCCCTGCATGCTCTTTTTTAAGTTTCGAAAGGTCATCGACATACACGCTGTGGTACAGAAAGAATCAGAATAGAGACAGATCCTTTACACTGGTAATTCAGTTTGAGACATACCTGACTGGGGAGCACAACTAACCATAGGATAGCTCTCAAACTGTCTGGGTAACCACATGACTGTGTGTCAAAAACAACTGTGCCTGGAAGGGAATACAGAAAAACAACATCTGTTAAACAGAAGTGTTTTCATCAAAAGGGATTCAGTATACAGCTGGAACATGTAACCCCAAACTAAAAGCAATCCCTCAGCATTCACATATAAGGCAGGCAGCCAGTTTCCAGAAAAACAAAACTGTTAAGGTAATCGCTATGCTGTCACTAACTGGATGACAGACAAACATTTTTTTTTACAGACATTGATAGATTAGCTATAGCCAGAGAGAAACATTTGGCCTGGAAATATTTCAACCTGAAAAGGAATGCAATGGCTAACCTCAGAAGGGTATGTGGGGTATTTGGTTTCACTGTCACGCCAATACCTGAATCAATTCTATTTTAAAGGGCATGCACTCACCGATATTACATTATTCAAGCGTGGGTAACTGGTTCACAAAGGTCAACCCATTATAATAGGTATAATTCGAGCAGTAACTTCTTGTATTTATTTAAACAACTGAACTGTTTAGTTCAGTTATCACAGCAATTTAATAATGGCACTTTTAATACTGTACATCATGCACCCATATCAAACTAGACACAGTCTAAGTTTTACAGATTTACCCAGCTGTGGTAATGCAATTTCCCATTGTTATCTGCCTGTCCTTTAGGCTGTTTCAGGGGATGGGTCTGATGTAAGAACCTTTAATGGAGTGAAAACAAAAGTGGCGATTTCCGTTGAAAACATTTTCTTTTAAATGTATACCCACTGCTTTCCAAACAGTCAGCTAGCAAAATCTCAAAATATTAAAGTGTAGCAGGGGCCGTAGTTCTATCCCCAGATATTGAGATGGCAGGAAAAGGTGACTAAATGCAAGGCTGATACCTTGTGCGTATCAACCCAACACCTAAACTACTGCCCAAATGGGCCAAACCAATAGAAACAGAAAAAAAAATGCTAATGCAAAGCTACTAAAATTAAAATAAAGAAAAACAAATGACGCATTTCATATATTCATCGCCACAGAATTTCAATAATACTGTGGTTCTGGTATTACTTAAAACTGGACTATATCTACTTCAATACATTGTGAGCTTGGGGAGTGTATGAAATGTTCAGTGAGAATGTCAGTGAGTTTTCAACTCCACAAATGGGGGCAGCTCAGCAGAATCAAACATTCACACTGCGTATGGCTCCCTAATAAATATATAAATACTGTACACATAATGGGGGAAAAAAGTGACTTAAACAATGTTACCATGTTTTGCACAATCAAGACATTTTAGCAAGTACTTTCTTTTATAGCATAGTGATTGGCAACAATTGTGGGTCTCCAAAATGTGGAAGAAGTGTCACATGACCTGCCTAATATGTTACTAGATAAAACATAAGTGGTTGTCCAAAAAGCAGCTACTCTTAGGAGTGGCACACGCACCATTAATGTGAATTTGACTGCACGGGCTCTAGACTCATTTCCATTTGAAAGGTCACATATGTAGAAACACTCTTTGCTCATTTTTTAACTGGAAGAGTACAGGAAGTAGCTTCAAATTACATTTCCTTGTTTGCAACCATTCTGAGTGGTGGGTCCTATTACTCCAATATTTTTATAGACAGCCAATCAGTTCTGTCTATAATAATATTGGAGTACGACACTTCACTGAGAAGCCCTATTCATGGCATCAACTGTGCCACTTTCAGTTTTTACTGTGCCACATGCAGTTAGCACAAAATACTAAATTCATGTGGGGTATGTAGAACTTATATATACAGTGCAGTGACCTTTTTCCTAAAGCTAAAACTGTTGCAATGTATAATGCTTATTTGTATTTGATATTTGATTTCTTCCTCCTATTTCCATATTTTCAATTTTCGCCTTTCAAATTTGTGGTACAATACATTTCTATACATATATCGTGCAACTCAATGTAACACGTTTAAGTTCTCATAAGGCAAAGGAAATGGCTTTCCCCAGTCATGTGTGCAGTTTGATAGTACGAAAATGAGAACGACTAAATGACAAAGAGCCAATTTCAGCCTTTGTAAATGTACTTCACAGGCAAAAATCTAAAACGATCTTATTGAATAGGATGGATGCATTGTGCTCAACAAAATCTAGGTTTATTCAGGAGTAATGTTTTATTTCTTCTAGTTGCCACAACAATCCAAGAAATACTGAATGTAATCTTATTAGATGCAAAAAGTCACCCATCATGTTACACCTTTATCAGTCTAAATAATGCCGCAGTCTAAATAACGTCTGATCAGAGTTACAATTGCATGTCGTCACAGCTTCTATGAATTTGGTGCTACTGCCAGTAACCCAGGTTAAAACGTAAGTTACAGCAAGGAACCAAACTGGCTGGACTGTCATCATGTGACCTATTACACACTGAATAAGAAGACAATACATTTCTACAAGAAGAAAAAAAAAACGACAAGCCACATAGAGAAAGATCACCAAGTTACACAGCTTTACCTTAGTGGCTAAACATCAAACACTACCTTTTGCAAAAATGTGTCTGTGTTACCTATTGTTTATCAGTATAATTAAATTTGAAAATGAACATCATGACCTTCTACGTCTTGAATTCAAGCAGATTTTTTTCTTTATTTTGACCTTTTCATTATTCCTGCCACCAGATGGCAGGCATCCATATAAATGCACAAAACAACAGCAGGAGTCACTGTGGCCGTTTGAATCTGTGATTTTGAGTAATACCACATTTTGTTATCATCAGTATTATCACTGTGGTCCATAGAGCTGTAGGTGTCATGTTACTTCATTACTACACAGGTTCTATGTATTTTGATATGGTTGTAAACTATTTAAATGTAATTTTTACATTTTTGTTCTGTAAATAATGATTCTTCTTCAAAAGCATTATCAGTGCTCAACAATTTTTATAAAAGCAAAAGGTTGTGTTTCTTAAGCAATTAGGTGCTGAACATTAACAAATTATGACAATAAGGGTTATTTATACATATTAGTTATACCAGCATGCACACATTCCATATGTTCCATATGTCAACATCCCATCCCAAAGCAAATTGTGAGTTCTATTTCTATATATCTTAAATAAAGTTGGTAAATTATGACAAGAATAAGGGGCAAGCTATGGCTTCTGCTGTGAGTTTAAAGGCCAGCCATCACTGTGGAAGGTTCTTAACATCTCACGTTACATGCACAGCACACATGGTTTTATAAGATTTTAATATGCATAATCTACTGGGCTTCAGTCTGTATAGTAGTTCCTGAGTGCAATCTTTGTTAATTAGATTTATAATAAACTAATATGTTGTGCATAGGGTGCCTCTTATTACTGGAGACTTAATTCAAAACACCATTTCTTACACAATAAGAGACGCATTTTCAATTAAATATGTTACCTTATGTTCTAACTTGTTTTACAAGTCTAATTCTAAACCATTTACACCTCAATCAACGATGAATAGATTGTTTAGTATCAATAACCCATCAAGTCTCTCAAATTTCTATTTTTATCCTAGGTAAAAGCAGTGAAATATGTATCATCCTGTCTGTACTGTCAGGAATGATATTTTGTGATGAGGATTTTTATATTCTTAAAGCATGTGAGCTATTGTAAAATAGGTACCATGTCTTAATTTGGAAATTGCTGTCGGCAAGAATAGTAACTAATGCTGCTATCAATTTTAAATATTTAATTACTGTACATACAATACTTAATGTGACAGGTGTGTCTCAGTGAATCATTACTTTAGACTTCAGCATTTCAAAAACAAGTAGTAGTAGTTTGTTACATAGTTTGTCAAATTGAAAGATGAATGGAGCTTTTAACAACTGTGATTTGTTTTATGGTTGATGTCAATCAGCTGGCCTAATTTAAGCCCTTTTATGGCAAAAAAATAAAAATAAATAGCTTTGATTATGATAAAAGAAAAGGGATTGAAATATATTTTTAAAATCCCTAAGAGACGATACAATCTACCTATACATGCATGAATCAATCCAGCCTGTACTTTTAAAACACTCATGCTATTCTTTCTATTTCAAGTGCTATATTGATTGATTTCCAGTGTATTAGCTTTTTAGATAAGGTTTAAAATATATCGAATTGTCAGAGGAGCAATACTATTCAAAATGCACTGGTCTGCTGCAAGATGCAGATTATTGTTGTTTCAGATATCGATGGATACTTTTTTGAGAGTACTGTATTTTGGTTTTACACTTTATGGTACAAAACTGTGGCATAGACCACAAGATGCAGGAAGGTGTCTCAAAGAATGTTACTCCATTTAGTCATTAACAATTCATAAATTTTTTTCTATACTTAATGTATTATGCATTGTTTTTTACTGTATCTTGTAAAGAGCTTTATGACAGTGATCCACTATGAAAGGCGCTATATAAAATGATTGATTGATTGATTGATGTAGCAAGATTGGCAGAGGATCTTGATGATACATGCCATGTTCAAATTCCTCCCAAGCATGCTAATTGAGATCTGGGCATTATGGGAGCCATGGAAGCAGCCTGAAGTCTCTATCATGCTCCTCCAGCCATTCACACACAATTCTTGAAAACAGTCATTGCAATCAGGTTACAGGTGCAGCATTTCTGGGTGGAACTGATCTACAACAATGTTTAAGTAAAATACAATGTTTGTTCCTCACCTTGCCAGAGTCATTTCTGTTCTCCCGGTCTAAAAGAACATGTCCACACCAGGGGGATGCCATATCCAATCAGTCACACAGGTTCAAATAAAGAGGCCACGAGGTTCAAATAAAGTGGCCAGGGAGTGTATACTGTATATATACATACAATGTTAGGTACCATATGGGGAGAAAAACACATCCAGCTGTTGTTCAGTATGTGTTCCTGTCTGGTATAACTGTTGACGTGTTCTCTAGCTCTATTTCCTTTCTGTGATGCATTGTTTATGAATCAACCTGTATAAGACTTTGGCTTTTAAGGCACCTAAAATAACAGCCTGATCAAAATTCCTCAAGAGAATGTTCAGTTTTACTCAGAAATATTGCATTTTCCATAATTACACTTTCCATTATTAATACTGCTTAAAATAAAACAAGACAAGGCATAAAACATTTTACTGACAAGAGCGCTATGGAGCATGTTTTATTTACAAGGTGAGAATGTCACAGCAAAGTTTCATAAGCATAAGTCTAGAAGGAATCTTACTTTAAGCATGTATTTGTCTAATGCTGCTTGTGGCTGCACACTTCATCATAGTATAGTACATACAAACCACCAATGCCCCAGGAAGAATAGCTTCACTTTTTACAACTTGAATAATATTAATACATATCTGTGTATTATTTGTTTGCACTGAAATGGTCTTACTGTTATAATATGCACATATTGTCAATAAAGACATACAAGACATGTGAGGAAACTCATGCTGAAATGCAAGTGAGAGCCCATTTCAGCTAGCTTTTACCATGGAAAAATTATTTTAGGAAAATACAGTGCATGCAATATTAAGGGAAAATGTGGATCCATTTTTATATTGTATTTCTTGATGAAAAATAATTAACTGATATATTCCTGAAAAGCATTTTGCCAGCTAAATGTTAATTTAAATGGGCCATAAGTGACCATGTAGAAGATAATCAAAACTGACACAAAAAAAATCAATTACACAGCTTTGTCACATTAATTGTAACTATAAGGTTATATTTCTGCTACCATACAATATGTTAAACTATGCCAGGACCAGTTGCCTGGTTTGTAAACCCAGTAAAACACTTGCCAGTTTTCAAAATCTGAAGAGATATATATATATATGTATGTATATATATATATGTGTGTGTGTGTGTGTGTGTGTGTGTGTGTGTGTGTGTGTGTGTGTGTGTGTGTGTGTGTGTGTGTGCACGCATACACACTTTTACTACATTAAGTGTTACAGAAAGGATTCACACATGGTGGGATGGTTTATCCTGTCCCCAGAGAGAGGTTCTGCTTTTAACCAGTTTTACTGCTGGAAGGACTGAAGTATGTAGAGATCAAACCAATAGCAAAGCAGGGACCTGACATCTTTGCTCTATCTACTGGATTCAACTGCCACCACTGCTTATTCCAGACCAATTTGTCTTGCTGCAGTCACAGATGCAATAGCACAATGCAGTATTCTGATATTGTCAGAACATTGGTCCTAGAAGGCACCTCTGCACTGCAGGAGAAACATGGATAATCATGTGAAATTGACTGTGACACCATGCTTTAAAACTTTGAATACAATGATCTGTTATAGCTGAAAGGGTATAAGAGTATGGTATATTATCCTGTCAATACCCATTAAAATTGGTGCGTATTATGAAGTAATGTTATACTGGTAGAAAGCAGATTTGTGATTTGAGCGTCATAGATTATAACGAAGATGTACTGGTGTTTTCTGCAGGGTTTGGAAGAGTTGCTTGGCTTAGGATGTATCCAAGCAAGATTATCTTGCATGCTGTATTTTGGTACTGGCACAGAAAACGACATTTGAGAACACAATGCTATAAAATGTCCTTGTGCATATCGCCTGGTTAATTAATTGTGAGCAGCTATAAAACTGTGAGGTAATTAATTCTGCATTGTATCACTCAGTGATTTTTTTTTCATCAGTGTTCCCCATATTTTACCAACATTCAGCACTACATCAGATAGATAAGCCATGCCATGTGAGAACAACACCCAAGCTCTGCACAATCATGAACTACACCAAGTGCTGAAGAAACAGCTATCCCCAATAATACAGACTGTACCAAATGCTCGGAGTTGGTCAGTGAAATGTCATTCACAGTTACTGTCAGTGCCACAAATGTGCTCATAAAATTGTAATGGGACTCATGAGGATTTTCATCAGAAATTGGAAATTGGAAGGTGAGAAATGATAATTGGACAATGCTATATTGTGCTTTTTTATTAACCTGGAGTGATTGTGTCTTTCTATATACCCAGAGCCTTGTGATGGAGGTTCACAGGTCAAGTGATCAATTTAACTCGTCTTTCCAGTTAAAATATAATATACGTAAGAATCATCCCAACCATACTGTTTTTTTGTGAGAAACATTCTATTGATTAAAAAGCATGTGTTACAAGAGGTGTAAAAGGCATATAAGACCTTCTGCCCTATGGAAAACCTTTTTTTGAAATGGAGGTATATATCGATTAGAAAGAGCCACATCAGTAATGTCAAATTTGACAAAATAAGTAGGAGAAAAAATTGCAGTACTATTTGTACTGTATGCCAGGTCTGAGTAATGGAAATGAAACTGCCAATTCCAAAGTTAAGTATGCAAAAGCATCTTTTTTTCTGAAAAGGGGCTGAGAAACATGTTATAAAAGTCACACAAAAGAATCTAGGTGAGTATTAGCTGACTGAATGACAAATGAATGCCTGTGAATGGCTGCTTTTACCCCGTCGTGACCAGTGATTCCTGGAACAGGTGCTGTGATAAAGGAAAATGCAAGAATCTGTGCAATTACCATGAAGCGATCCTCATTCCACAGCCTTGTCTCAGTAAGACAAAATAAGTTGCCTTTCTATTGTGAAATGCAATCATGAAGAAAGGGTCTTATGAATCACTGTGAGGCTATTAAGGAGGGCAACACTTACAGTAGTACTGAGTTTAGAGGTTTTAATAAATTTAGGCTGGATCTGACATAGTGCACATAAAATGCTGGATTAGAAACTTCTTCATTGAGAAGTACTAAAAGCTTTTGCTACAACCAAATGATATGGCATTGTTATTAATTAATTCCCTTTTGTACTTTTCCCATGGTTATACTGTGCATTTATTATACTGTAGTTTACAATGTTTTGACATGTTTTTTAATATGCTTTATAATACTGCTTTGAGCTTTATAATGCTTACCTGTGCTTTCCCATGTTTTCACTTTGCTTTATTACACTTTGCTATGCTTTTACTATAGTAAACTTTCATAAGGGTTGTACAGTACAATGTAGACAGTTTCAAAATGGGAACGTTCCCATTACTGCACAGTAATGTCTTTTTCTGTGTTGTTTTAATCAAGGTAAATACATGATTTAAGAGTAATTAAAGAACTTTAATATACAAGTCAGGACTGGTCAAGAGATAAGAATTTCAACCCATTTGCACATAAAATACAGAACACAATCTATAATTAGTAATTCAGGACACAAGCCTGGGCCCTGAGCCAACCCAAGGGAGGATGATGTCAACTCCTGAACGGTTGTACAATCTGCAGAGAGGGAGAAGGTGGCTGAAGAAGTACTGTGTGACCTGCAAGCAAGCCTGAGGACGAGACAAGTAGATTGCAACGGGTTATATTGCTAATATGTTACAGCAGCTTATCATTTATGACAGATAGCAGAAACACTGAAGTTGAAGTAGAACATACAGATACATTGGCTTCTATAAAATGGAGGTGTGGTTGCTATGACTGAAAAACATTTTGCAGAACCCTAGCTTCTTAAAATGAAAACAAACATTAAATAGAATGTTTTATGATGGTACTGTTGTACATTTCAAATAAAATTATGAGAGATCTATTTCTACTGGAAGAACATTTTAAAGAAAAGGCATTTAAAATGGGAGCAGCCTAGTATAGAATAGCTATAATAATAGCAACATAGTTATCTCAGTTCAAAGCTTCTCAAGTGCTGAAATGACATGATGAACGAAACCATTGGAAAGTTCCAATCACTCGGACTGCCATCTATCACTTTGACAACCACTTACAATAGCAAACTCCAGTAAATTAAAATGATAAATATTTAAGGAAGCTCTTTCTAATTCAAAACTAGAGAGATTATTATTTGACAGTAATTACAAAGTCAGTCTTTGATAAGAACATGTATAATATAAAAAATCTTACTAATATTATGGAACATTCAACATACTATCCAGCATGAAAATGATAGCACGATGACTGTTATTTGATGTCTAGAAAAATTATTTTTCCCCTTCAAATTATAATCCCAATTTGCACCAATAAACTGCTCTGACCTCTGTCAATAAAGGTTGTTTTTAATAATAATAATTAAAAAATGATATAATGATTTACAGAAATTATTGTATTGCAAGTCACCAACCTCTGCATTAATAAACATTAATGGAAAAACTGACTGAAGCTTTATAAACACATAGATTGTAATAAAGTTTATCGCTTACTGTGCATACAGTTCATGTTCCGTTCAAGAGCTTTAAATCTAATAATTTACGGTCTTTGCAGTACAGTAATGTAAATATATATTTTTTCTTTTACTCAATATACCATATCTTTGCTTTAATTAAGGAGATTAAGAAAAGCAACCCGAGTTTAATGTTCTTAGTATTCCATATTTTGTCATAACTATGTTACGTGTTGATCTGTTGCACAATGTAGTTAACAGCTTCGATTAACCGAGAGATAAAATGTAAACTGTTTGTATGTTATGGATGAAAATGTATGATAGCTACAGTATGTTTTATAAACACATTATTGAGTTACTATTCGTAATAAAAAGCATGCGTATTTGGTGGTGTTTTTATATGTCCGCAATACTTTTTTCAGTCATTTATAACAATATTAAAATAAAGCAGTTTTATATTTATATTCATTCAGTTTATTGTATTGATTCTTACTCCAACCAACTCAAAGAAGTTGCAATGTGCACTCACACACACATACACACACACATTATATATATATATATATATATATATATATATATATATATATATATATATATATATATATATATATATATATATATGCTGCTCTTATATTTGTTATATAGGTAGAGACTGAAACAAAAACAATTTTTATAAATTGACCTTAAAATCTTCATGTGTTCATTGTATTGTATCAAACCCTAAAGACGTACGTCACTATATGTAACACGTAATAATAACCCATATAGTCGTCAAAATTCATTGTGGTAACTGGTTTTACTTACAGGGCGGGTGTTCTGAGCTTTTTTTTTTTTTTTTAATAGGATGCTTATGGTTTGCGAATATATTATAATATATTATTATTAGATATCATTCATTCTTTATTTTCAGCTCAAATGAAGTGCAATAACTCACAATCTAACACAAAAACAGATTGTGGACAAAACAGCATCACAATGTAAGAATAATACAAAATAAACAGCAATAATGAACAGTAAAGACTCTTTCTGATAGCATGTTCTAGCCTAACATCTTGGAGTATTTACCCATCAAGCATCATCTCTATGTAGGGGAACTCCTCAGTGGCACATAGATATTCCTGCTTTTGGTGAATTATTTTCTTGCCCAATGCACATATTTTAGCAATGCTAGAGTTAATTTTCACAGGTGAAAAAACATTTCCCTAAAGACAGCCCTTTCTTAATTTAAGCAGAAGTGACGATAGGAATTATTCAACTGAAAAATAGAGTTATAACAATTACTTCAATGAAGACTTATATGCCTTATTCAGAGTATAGCTTGGAGCTAGCTTAATGTCTCTGATTCATTTTGCTGTTGACCTATTGTTTGCAAAGAAAAAGCAAAGCACCAACCAATTAATATGCAAGGATATACCTTAAATAGTTTATTTTTTATAAATGTATTCATAAGCTCTTCAATGGTCACGAGTTGATGTATGCCTCCTTTTGAGATAAGATTTTTGCTTGTTAACGTTACATGTCCCATTGCATTTAAATATCTTGGTGAATTAAGCACCCACCCAAAACTCAGACTATTAACTAAGTCATTATCCTCTGTATGAATAGTGGACATACTGTTTTATGTTTGACAGTTTTCCAAGCTTGTCAATTTCTCAATCGATTTTGGAAGACTGATTACATATTACATATATTTGTGGCCCAGAAGTGCAGAACACAAAAAATATTTTGATGACACAAACAAACAAACAAACAAAAAAATAACCAAACAAGTAAAGCACAAAGAAGAAATGATATCCAGAATAGCAGCTGATGCCAAAGACCGAGACGGTATTAACCATAAACTACAACTTTATCAATCCAATGAAACCACACACCCATCTGGAAAACATTGTGAACATTGTTTCTGGTAGGATCTCCCCTTCAACAGTAAATGTCCATGAAGCAATATCCATTGGATCCAAACGGATGAAAGAGTTTGAAGATGGCTGGCCAGTAAGTTTCCTAGAAACAATATGCAAGAAGGTTGTTACCATGGCAGCTACAAAGAAGCATATCACTTTTGATATAAGAAAGGTTTTGACACAAGCTTGATTTACTATCGCGTTATTGGTTTACAAGCAAATTCTCGTGAGGTTGATTTCAACCACATCTTGTCTCATGAGCTGGCACCAGTTCCCTCATCTATGTTTAACAACTCCAGAGAGATGCTTGTATGCAAATTGAAATCTACCTTAAAGAAAATCATACAGGCACCTGTCTCTTCTCAAAATAAAGATAATGGCTTACTAAGCATTGTTATTAATGGATTAGCCCTACTGTGGGTTGTGCATTGGCCAGAATGGGGCACAGTGCGAGACTATCTCTCACGTTTCAAAACACTAATAGTTAGAAAGTTGGCAATTGATGATTTTTATTTGGTGTTTGACTGCTACAAAGAATACAGCACAAAGGATGTCACAAGACAGGGTAGGACCATAAGTGCCAATAGAATTCATCAAATGACCTTGCAAAAACATTGCCATCGCAGAAAATATCTCACAGTCACAGAAAACAAAAAGCAACTGATAACCATGATCTGTTATGACCTCCTAAATGACACAGAATTGCACTAGGAACATACCCAGGAACACAAGCTTGTCATCACAGGAGAGGATGATGTTCCACATGAAGTTTGTGGTGACACTGCAATCAACAGGTGGGACATGACAACCACTCACAGAGGCGGACAACATCGCTGTCCAACAGGCCATCGGTGTAGCTGCAAATGGTCTCACATGAGTAACTGTACTATCAGATGATACTGATGTCTTCCTGCTACTACTGCATTACTACTTCTTGTGGAATATTATGGTGCAAGTTTTGATGGAGTCACCTATTTAAGGCAGGACTGTGATAGAAATTGGTGCATCTGTATTTAAGCATGAAGCCATCATACCAGATGGTCTAGCAGCACATGCATTGAGTGGATATGATACTACATTGTTTTGGTATAGGTGAAGTTAAAGTAGTGAAAGCATTAAGAGATGGCCATTCCCTCTCATTGCTAGGTTACCCCACTGCAGAGTTACCTGGTATCAGTTGGCAAGTATCGTAGTTCATGACAGCTTGTTATGGCCAGGTTAAATGTAAGTCTACTTCTGAGGCTCATTTAAAGGTGTGGGCAACTAAAATGGGAAGTTTTTCTCAAATGCTAAATTTTTGCTCATTACCACCAACAGATGAATCCTTCCAAGAAAATGTGAAATGTGCCCATTTCCAAACCTGCGTGTGGAAAGGTGCTCTCAAACCTAATCCCCCTGGACCCATCACAGGATGGCTATTATAAATATGGGGTTTCCTAAATGCCTACTGCCTGTACCTGATAATGTATGACTAGCACCTCCAGAAATTCTGAAGCTGGTCAAGTGCTCATGTGAAAGTGACGCATCCTACCGAGCTAAGAGATGTGGCAGCAGTAATGCAAAGTTGCCATGCACAATGTTCTGCTCATGCCATGAAAACCCCAACAGTCTCATTAGCCAGAATCATGTATAAGATCAGAAATGAATTGTACATTAAAACATTAAATGCCCCTTGGAGCACTGTATTACTATTTTTGTTTTAATACTCCAGATAGTTTTAGTGGCCCGAGTGCATTGGTGTTATTGGTTTCTTGGTTATCTGTTCAAAAGACACTGCGTTCTATAATAGCTCTAACTAATTAAACTATGTTATAGCTATTTATTGTTTCAATTAATGTGAATTGTAGGGGTGCGTGCAAAGACCACTTGAGTCAGTAGGAAGGTTCAGGGTGGTAGACTATCTATGGTACTATTTTTGAGGTCATAATCTACAGTAAATTGTTATAATACAATATTATACAAAAAATGTAAAAGGTTATATCTCAAATTTCCCAAAGGTGACATGTCATTCTTCAGAACTGTAAAATACATGCCTTGGCCATATATAATCATTAGGAAAGAAAAAAAAAAACTTATTACCATACTTTGAGGTTTGGAGGTCTGCTGCCAGACAATAACTAGCATTTAAAAACAATGGAAGATTACACTGATTTAGTTAACTCAATATAAGCAGTACTCTAATAAAAGCAACTAAATCCAGGCAGTGAATCGCTTGTCAGGGAAGAACTGTATTAATATACAGTCACACATTTCCCCAATATTTGATCTGACAGCCACATTTGAAGACTAGCATCCTTCCAGCCTTGTAAAATGTGTGATTTCAAACCACCATTACTCATTTTAAATAGGTCGCAAATAATCCAGTCAAGACCTGATGACCTTGGAAAAGATAGATCCTTATCTACTTCAATATGTATTCAAGACCAGAAATGGAAAATGTAAACTATTTCAAAGGAAGAGTGTTTGCAGTTACAGTGAGCAGAGAAAGGGCACATGTTTATCTTACATAATCTTTGTCTTAACCTAAACAAATATTCAGATCAGATGGTCAGTTATTAACACATCTGTCTGTTCTAATGTAATTACCTTGTTAGAATGGTTAGATTTGATTTTGCTGTAAGTCTAATAGCCTTTTACAGATATGTTAAGTAACATTTTGTAAATAATTATTAGGTAAATAAGTTTGTTTTTTTACAAAACTCTTATTCTGATATCTTGATGCGTCTTTTTACAAACCCTTTTCTTTTCCTATATTTTTTATCCAAGTCACCAGAAACAATTAATTGATTCTTCAGTGGTTACCCACATCACAATTTGTGCACAGTGCTTAAAGATTTGACCATGTTCGAGTTTAATTAAATATTAATTTGATTCAGATTTTTTAGAAAGACAGTGAGTGTTCTTAGCTAATTATCTCCCTGTGGTGCTGTTTATATGAAATATGCCGGAATGTGTGTCACTTTTCATTGTAGAAGATTGATTTGTTCCGTATATATTTAGATGAAGAAGGACAATCAGGAAAGACAAAAAATACAATAAAAAAAAACTTTAAAATATGGTGTAGCAATTAATTAGAACAGTCAACAAAGGATAAACCCTATTGTACTATGTACTTGAAATGTTATACATGTAAGCAGAGCATAAAAACAGTATTAAAAAAACAAAACTGACAAAAATTGCTGCAGAGAAATTATCCTTCAACACCAACAAACCCCTTAACTGGGTCAACATCCATCACTGAATGTAATTACCATACAATAACAATATGTATTATAAACAGTAAATGTTATGTGTTCCAGTTATCCAATAGTACAGTCACACCTACACTGTGCAATATGTAGTCTGTTAAATAATTGCATATTAAATATAAAATATAATTGCATATTAAATATTAAATTAATACTATATAATTACAGTACATAATTCACACACATAACCACTTATAGATCCCTAGTTATATCCCATAGCGTTACCATTATTTGTGTGACCTTATACAACAGTAGGTAGAGACAAATTTGTATCTAGTGGCCTTCATACATAAGTTGTGCATGTGGCTGAGTTTTGTACAGATGTAATTGTGTCATTATAAGGATTAATTGAAGAAGGGGCCCACTATTTGGGGTTGCTTCGTTCATGTGTGTCTTTGAAATACTGTAATACTGTCTTCAATTATTGTGAGAAATAGCTGTGTGGAGATTCTTTTCAAGAGCAGTCTGATACAGCACGCATCTGTGTGATACATATGTCCGGTCTGTAAAGCCAAACGAACTGAAAGTAAATCTATATGTTCAATGTTTTAAAAGATACAGATACCTTTGTAATCTCTGCTGGCTTTCTGCTGTGCAGGTTTATAAAAATAAATAAAAATAAATAAATTAGAAAAAGCCATTAGGTAAAAAACAATATTAATCAAACCCAGTCATTAGGCCTCACGTCTTAGTGAATAGCAGAAGTGAAAGCTATTATTTATGTGGCTTAAAATGTCATTGTTTACAGTTGAATAATTTACTGCTTATGATCAAGATACATTTTAAATGTATTTCAAATATAGTTTTGTAATGTATACATTTTAGAAATCACCATAAGAGTAAAACTACAGTACATTACATCAGTACACTCAATTATTTCTATGACTATATATAACAACAATCATAAAAAAATGCTACAGTTCACTTTTAATTCCCACTTAAAGCAGCATATTACCGTTTCATGTTTCTACTGTTTGCACTGCTGTTAATTTGAAAATATATCATTGAGAACACCACTTTAAAGTATTCTAATGGCCCATGATGCTTACAATTTGTTTGTCACTTGATTTTAATTCATAAATAACACTGCTGTTCTGAATTAACGAGGGTAGCAGGAAACAGGATGCATCCTTTGCACTAATTTTTGTTGGTGTTAGCGTTAGAATTAGAGTGAAGGTCCTACGTGATAATTGTGGGTCACTGGTTTAAGGCAGCACTATTAAACTCTTCATCATTCCTGCAGGTATGAATATTGTCAGCATTAGATGTGCTGCTTGTTTCTACCTCAAGCCAGACTTTGCCTGTATCCATGATTTATTGCAGCAGTTGTGCAATTTATTGTGCTGCTTTCTTTAGTATAGTTAGTTTATGTAGGAGTAAAATGTGTTGCATGAGATAATTGGCTAACATTTACTTGACGTATTGTATATGCTTTGTTTATTCAAGTTTTATTCAAGTCATTGACATTGTTTTCAAAGAAACATCTTTTTTTGACACACAACATTGGGTTTACTTTCACATCATTAACATTCCTCAAGTAACATTTTCCCTTGCCTTAACTCAGTGATCATCAAGGCTGCAGTCTGTTCACACCATCAAATACAGCCCAGTTCACTCTGTACAGTCCAGTATAATCAAACTTGTGACACTGTCCCCAGCATGCTTCTGTACTGGGCTTGAGTTTGGACAGTCAGACTTTTGGCATCACTGGGGAGTGCTTTGGACAAATGATTGATGATTTTTTTCTGTTGGGGGAAAAAAAAAGAGAATACAAAAATGCGCTAAACGTGCAAAACAAACAGCATGTGTGCTGGACATATAAAAGTTTGCAGACCATCCACAAAAGTATAAGAGGGGCTTTTAAATACAGAATTTTCTGTACTACAACACATCGAGGCCCCACAGTAAGAGGCAATACCGTACTTTCACAAACAGCAGTGTGCTTGCAAGTTGAGAGTGTGGGCTGTGCCTCACTTATACAAAACATCCTGTTACATAATGCTGTCAATTCAAGCTAAGAGGCAATTACACATGAGTGAGGATCGGAAAAGATCAGATGTTTCTCAAATTAAAATACTAGTTAGCTGAAAAAAAAGCTGTTTGTTTATTTTTTTCAGGATTGGTTAACATATCCGATAAAATGCTATAGATGGCATTACGTGACTAAAGCAGCATCACTTTGAGAAGAAAATTAAGAACATTGAAAAATATTTTCATTACTTTGTTTATTTCAAGCGCCTGGCCTTCACATGGACTATCATGAAGGCATGCATCTTTACTTTGGTAACAGGACATTATTTTATTTGTTTAATGTATTTAAAAATATATGGAAAAGCAGATAACTGCTCTTTTAATCTTCAGGTTATATAAAAGTGAACCTGGGTCCTGCTATATGTATGACCATGCAAATAGCACTCAAGCATGGCAGCATTTCAGATTACTTTGATCTTAAATGGATGGAGTGAGCTGGCCTTCAGTTGCTGCAATAATTGCATCCAATTTTAATTTTAAAAAAGCTTCAAAGTGACTGGTTAGCTTACATCTTTCCCACTTACTTGATGATATCGGGAAGATTTATTTTCAAAGGTGTTTTAAAAGTTACTTTAGGCTGAGGACAATATGCTGATATAAATAGAAGTGTACGGCATCTTATTGGATTTTTATAAATGTGCATTTAAGTTCAGCATAGCACAGATCCATAACAGCCTCTGGCATGCAATTATCAAGGGTCATCTTAGTGCACACAACATGCCAAATAGGAAAAAATAAAGATTGCAAACATATTTGACAAATATCATAACAGTGGACATAAAATGTCAACATTTACAATATACATTTTTTTAAATTATTTTTTTTCTTTTTCCAGTCATGATAATTACTTTAAATGTTTGCATTGATTGCACAGCAGATAACTGTTTTTGGGTCTACTTTACTGCAACCCTGAAAGAGCAACTTGGCATGGGTAAAGGGCAGTGTTGTGTGAGGCACTAACATTATGGGTTATTTTCCCTTATCAGTGAGATGAAATAAAATGGAAAGCTCTTAACCATGAATGAAGAAGAGCCTGGCTTTTTTGTATAGTGGTTAAGACACTCACTTACAATGTGTGTGGTCACTATTTCGTGCAAAGCCACCCTATTACTGATGGGTGTGAAAAATCTGAGTGATCTTAAATAGTGTACTCTTCTTGTTGTTAAGATTTAATTTGTAGCTCATCTGGTGACTTTTTTTTTAGATATTAGTAGGAAATACGTCATAGAACAAATATGCAATTGCATACATTTAAGACACAATAAAATTATACAAATATAGCACAAGCAACAAAAAAGTCATTTATTTTATCCAAATGTAATAATTTAATTTCTAATCACTTTTCAGATTACTGTTTAGTTGTATTTAATGCCGTATTGTTCCTAAAATATTAGACCAGAATAAATTGTCAAAGAAATCTGTACAAACCTGAAAACATAATATGCATGAATGCAAGACAATACTCTAATTTGCATAGATTTTGGTAAGCTCATTTACATACATGCAAATAAGGAGTTACACGGTGCTTTCATTAATGCCACAAGCTGGTACATCAGCTCCACAAATCTCACTGTGCATAAAAAAGCTACAAGTTTAAATCCCTTCTCCGATCAGTTTCAGTACCGTTGTGTACAGTCTGGGGTCAGATACTCTGGCAGTAACACAACAAAAAATCCCTGGTACATCCCGGAAGGTTTGCAAAGGCTTCTGTCTTATTGAGTTTTAACCCCCAAAAAGCTACAGGCACAACACAATGAGTGCCAGGAAGAAATTCAGATTTCATCAGTGCAACATAGACTATCTCTAATTATCTCTGATATAATAATAGTAGAGGGTCTGAATATTAAAGAGTTCTCAGTTCTCAAACATATTAGCGGACCGAAGGGTGATTTTAAGTTGTCCTATTTACATTTTTATGACACAGCTGCTGAACCTAAAAATGTCTAGGAAATTGCTGAAATTTAGTTCTTCCCTCACCCTGTTTGCAGTACATACAAAAACACTTTGTCCCTCTATTAAACTTCAGAGTTTGGGCATTTGTGGTCAGATTGACAAATGCGGTTCTATTCTGATTGGTAGCCACAATGGGATATAAAGCACACATTAGGTAGATTGTATTTATGCAAAATAACATTGTAAATATGCATAAGTGCGCATGTATTTACTAAGTAACTTCTATTTAAATACACAATAATACTCAATGAAAAGTAATCGTTATGATCACAATATACAGAAGCATTATCCTTATGCAGAAATTCCTCTTTAGTATTTAAAAAAAATAAAATATCTCAACAGTTTATAGAACAAAAACATTTTTTCTGCAGCCTTTAAAAGCTTTGCTTTATGACATCTTCTTTGTAAAATCCCTGAAAAACAATGACTGGGTTGAAACCTTTTCATTTATTGTATTTCTTTTTTGCTTTAGATGTTATCACTGTGTTGTTTAAAATGCATCTCCATAGTAATGACCTTAAGCATACAGAAGATTGCAGGTTCAGGTGCTCACAGTGATTCCAGAAATCATTACTCAGGCATGAGTAGTAAAGTAAAACGTAATACGCAATCAGAGATCTGTTCAACAGATCATAAAAGTAAAATAAGGTATACTCAATGCTATTTAAAATATACATATGAATAACAGTACCACAAGGAGAGTGGATTGAACTTTTGACTTAGCAATTACTTTTCTTCATCATGCACCCATATTGGAGAATATATAATATTTGCCTTTTTCATAGTCACTAAATTGCCTATTCAATGACAATTGAAGCTAAATATTTCATCTCCAATTTCTTTGAGGACTTTCTAGATCAAAACAACTGATAAAAAATACAACTGTACAGTGTTCAAATCAAATTGATTAAAAGAGTCACAGTGCTGTTATCTAATTTATATTTTAATTTACTGGAAGTAATTGATTATTGCTCAGTAAATATGCTCTAATAAAAACTCTATTAAATCAGTGCCTTAATGTGTTGCAAGTAAGGCTCACAGTTTTACTTGCCGAAGCATTTTCATAGTGATATCTGGAGTGTTAAATATTTCATAGTCAATATGAAGCACTGGTCTGGGTCTGCTTCCCTGTAGACTCCAATGCCATGTATTAGGGTACTGAATATATAAAGTAATTTGCCCAGAGTAATATGTTATTTTGTACCAGCACAGAGACATATGGGGAGAGAGGGATGTGGGGTGTCTATTTTTCTTGTACTAGTTATAACATGTTAATACAGTCCTAATTAATAATATACAGTAGTTGCACGAGTCACACACAGTTCCTTAAACCCTCAATGGATGAAATCTTTATCAGCCGTTTGGAATACCCGTGTACCTCAAGGGTTATAATCTGACTTAAATAGATAATATAGTTTTAAAAGAACCCCATGGCACAGCAAACTCGTACTGTATTTTAAAACACTGTATATATGGTAATACACTAGGTTACAAATATCTCTGATTGCAAGCCTTGCTGTCAGATGTTGCACTTTCTTGGTTTTTTCACCTGAAAGGTAAAATTGTCCCCACCCCTTTAACACTTCCAGACCTGTCATTGGCTAACCAGTTGCTTCCTCGATTGACTGACACTGATGTAGAATCAGGTGTACCACCTGATATCATGTTAATGTTTGCTAATGTTCAAACTGCACATCTGAGACCTATGTAAGGAATAAAAGTGCAGAACATGTACGATTTATAGAATTGTTTTAGTTATCTACAACCACTTTAGGTGAAAATGTCATTTGGGTCCAAAGAGAGCAGTTTGTCCAAAACTACTTGTCAAATCCCTTTGCAAGGCTATACACTGAAGTAGTAAGTCACATCTACCATAGACATATTGAGTTTCAACTATGCTTATTAATCAAACCTGACCAGAGATTTGGTTTGTGATCAACATACCTCAATACCCAGTGATTCGTTCAATAAACCTCAGGGAAAACAGATAGTTGTACTAAGATCTGTAAATATTACATGAGAGAACAATTCAAGAAACAAATATTAGTGGATTTATAATGCAAGTCAGTCAGTCAGTCATATATATATATATATATATATATATATATATATATATATATATATATATATATATATATATAATAATATTAATACAAATTTCTAAGAGGGTCCTAGTAGGCGTTTGTTGTACATTCAGGCAGTTATTGCATAACTTAACAAATTTAGAAAAATGTATAGACTTCAATTTCTTTAGATGTATATGCAAGTAAATCCTCCTGCTTTACCAAAAGCTGAATTCCTGAAATACAACAGTTAAAAAAAGGCTAAACCTGTATGCTACGGCAAGCATTTTCTAATGTGCAAACTTTAAAATTGTTCCAAGCTATTTAACCAGCTTAATTAACATTGTCTGCATCAATTGCTTTTCAAACAGCTCATAAATCTCTGTTCACTCCGCCTTCTATAAGGGATGCATATTTTTCATTCTTATTTGCATTCAAATGCTTAGCTGGAGCCGGTGCTTTGTAAAACATGTGCTGTTTTCATAGTAAGGTAAAAGCCAGACGTGCTTCACAGTGTGTCAGTAATTAATATTGTGTATAATAATGTGCTTGTTAGAGAAAACAGCTAACTGCATGGAAGCTGAACCTGATTGCTTGCACAAGTAGAAACCTACTGCTTTTTAGATTAAATAGCAAATGCCTTTGAACTGTGAAGCTGGATGTCATACATCGCATTGATCTGGAAAGGAGGGTGGGGGTGGACCTCATTTTAATTAAAATAAGTAAAAGAAAATCTATAATCATAATGCTTAATTCAGGATACTAATAAGCACAAGTACATTGTGAGATCAGTGATAGAATGGGGAAGGTCAGCCTCAGAGTACCTTCAAAGCAAATATGGTGGCTGTCTACTGGTGCCATTCTTCATAGAGCTTGCCTGTGTGGTGTACAGGTAATCATGTATTTATTCATTAAAACCTTTCACGGTCCTGGGTGTCGGAGAACAGTTATACAGATTGTGGGCCCTTTTAAAGTAAGTGGAAAGCCAAATGAGAGAATTCAAATGATTACATTTGTTTGCTCGGTAAGTGATACTTTTGTTTGTCAAGATGTTTTTATGTAGAGTTGATTCTGTCTGTTATGGTTTAAGAGCATCTTTCTTGAATGGCAAGAGGTCCTCTAAAGCAAAGGAAGACAACACTCTTATACCCAAAGAGATAGGGCAACCGTACATTTTAACTTATTAGAAATTATGTTTTAATGTTATAATAAGCACATCAGGAAGCAAATAAATGAAAAGTAAAACACTGCTGTCGGCTCGGCAGTATATATATATAATTTATATATATATATTATCTATATATATATATATATATGCATATTATATAATATGTGAACAGTTATTTTATCCACTGATATATATTCTCATAGCATATATTAAGTACTGTGAACATCAATAAAACTTGTGAAAATATATTTAAGAGTTTCTAATGACACCATTTTAATCACCATGTTAGAACCCAGTGGGAGCCCTAATGCCTGGAGATGAAATCACTGAAAAAATATTGAATGTAATATATTTTCTTTCTATGCCGTGCGTGTGCACCAGAATACAAGATAGAGGGGCTACTAAAGAAATATTTAGGGCACAGAAAATACATTTCATATTTGCACTTAGGGAAAGGGAAATATGAAACAACATAAGAGTGACTTTTTCGGTGTCTAAAATTCATGACATTGCAATTAAGTAAACGTATATTTGTATCAATTTCAGAGCTTTATTAAAACCCATGAATATCTGCAAATACTGGTGTTAGGGAACAGTTTATAGTACATCTTAGTTTTGGCATCAATTAGTTTAATTATTTTTGGGCACTTGTCTCATGCGTTATTTATGTACTGGATGAAGCGGTTTCAGTGGGTGCGTAAGATTTCCTTTAAAGAATTCTTATATAGGCTGTATTTCAAAGAAACATAGGATATATTATAAAGTAAAGAGTGCACCATTCTTCCTCATCACCACCTCTGCAACTGCATCCCCTTCTGGGGGGTCAGACAAAGCACCCCCTTATGGAGCCTCTGCAGTGCTGGCCCTCACCTCCTCAAAGATGTCATTCAGCGAAACAGAGGGCACCTCAGCCAAATCCAAATCAACCACTCAAGTACAAACCTACTTAAGCACAATCCTATCTGACTTTTCACAGTCATTGTTCAGTGAATAGCATGTGTTTAAACACGCATTTGCATCTAAATGGTAAATATTTCAATGTGTATTATTATCATGAGATATTTCTGACCAGAATGAAGACTTATTATTGCATGGGAAGCAAATAAACTCATTATTATGAGCATGTGGTTCATTTAGGAGCCATGGTATGTAATAAACAGCACACCACAATGACTCTTTGGGGTCTGTACTGCACCACAGCCACCAGATTAATCAAGACATCTGAAGCACACTTTTAAAAGGCCAAAGTTTTACCGATGAATAAACAACTGAAGCAGTGTTCAAGCAAAAGCATTTTCTGCATGAAAGACTGTACATACATGCATGCATGTGTTTTTATGAACTACTGTAGTTGCTGTAAAAGAAAACTTGAAAAAAGAAAACTTATGTATAAAAATATATAAATGATATTCTTTACAGTAGAAGAAAAATCCTAAAAAGAGGTTTTGATATTAACTGCTGTGGAAATACCATTGTGGAATAACCTATATTAATTATAGATAGGTACTGTATGTATTAGACACATCTAGTACTTAGAAAAATGACCTACTAGAAAGTAATATTGTGTTCAGCAACACAAAGGCCCAATTGATATTGATTACCTCTAGATGATATTGTTATTTGACCCAGTACAGTAGAAGCAGTGATGTCTAATGTTTGTATGAGAAAGACTGGAAATGGTGATTTAAAAAAATAGCTACTTTCACGTTCACCTGGTCAGGTGACCCAAAGTATTTTACTTTGTTTTTTGTGCAGGAACGATAATTAGTTTTCAGGGTTGGGTCATATCTCTTGATGGTACACATTCTTCTGATCTTTTTTTCATGTGTAACCCACATTTGAATGTTATCCTTTGGAGTTCCCCCTCCCCCCTCGAGTGGTCTATGCATACATGACAGAAGCAGGCATGCATGTCTTAATGTGTTTGAAAGTCTCTTGTGCAATTAGTCACATGGAAACTACAGGCATAAACGACCAGAACATGAGTCATTATGGCTTAAAAGCTATGCCCAGTTGAAGGGAAAAGACATTATCTTACTCAAGAGTGAATACATTTTAGTATTCTCATTTAAAAAAAAAAAGAAAAATAATATATATATATATATATATATATATATATATATATATATATATATATATATATATATATATATATATATATATATATATATAGGTTTTGTCTACCATGTTGAGGCATTCAAGTTTCATTTGAGTATGGCATTTGAGGTCACCAACTAAAATCTCAGACTGAGCACAGAGTATGCCATTTACATGCCCCCTGCCTTAAGCAAACAATACAAAACGGTTCTGCAATGCGCTAGCTTTTCAATTGGGAAAACACTGCATTGCTCTCTTTGATGGGAAATGATAAAGGAGACACAATGTCATTTAGTTGAATTAATGTGGCTGCAGTTGCTTATTACCAAACTTTCCACACAGCTCAAGTACTAGATAATGTAATTCAAATCCATTGATCCAGCATTAGCAGTCCAAACAGAAACCATCTCCCTTCACACTGAATTATGTTCTGCCAACATGTCTCCCACATAGCAGGCAGCCCGCAAATCCACACACAATGCCTGCCATTGCTGATGACAGTCTGTGATCTTTGAGGGGGTATATATGCACTGTACGGTCTAGGCCCACACATCACACACACATTTATCACACAGGGACTATGTGCTTTGCACAGCAGGGGCTGGTAGATCTTGTGTAGGAAGGATTACAATTGTAATTGTACAGGCTGTTATAGCCAGAGAACAAGGGTTCATTTTTCATTGGGAACCACTTAAGTATTGAATTTAGCATTGGGCTGACACAAGCTGTCTGCCTCGCTACTTTTGGGTCTTCAGTGTGTAGCTTCATAAATCACAGATGAGAGTTATGCCCCTCCTACACATTGTATAACCTGAGTTCAGGAATGGCAGATACAATAACTAGGGTTTATGTTAAGACTGTTGGTTAAGTATCCGTGCTGTGGCTAAATGCACTGGGGAGTTAACAGTGCGATTGCTTGGGTGAGATGGGAATTTAACAGGTTGTGGTGCAAAGTTTTTTGACCGAATGCCATCTGAAGTGATAAACAAAGGGCGTGCAGGGATGAAATAGACACAGGCCTGCCAGAGTGGTTTTAATAAGACAAAACTAGATTTTCCCAAAGTTAGGTAAAGGGATTTACTTATAATGCCCCCTTCACAAGGAAAAGCCTACTTGCATATTCTATAGAACATTAAAGGACAACAGGACCCAGCTGAGAATGTTGGTTGGAGAATAAAGTTAAATGAAAAATGAAATTTTATATAGTTGAAAGTAAAGTGAGTGCAAATAAGATCCGCTTGACAATTGTGCATGTGGAAATATCTTTCATACCAAAAAGAATTCAGTTGACAAGCTGGGGAAAGTTAATAGCTACAGAAGTACTTTGTGGCATCTGTCACACTGTTTTTTGTATTCAAATTTCTTTAATATAATGGTTTGAAAAGCACGGCAGTGCAACGTTGTTAATTATAAAATATACATGATATTTATACAATATAACCATTTATTATTGTAAAGCTTTGGGGGTGGGGCGAGGGGGGTTATGAATTGCTTTATGTGTTAGTCTGTATTCATCATCAGGCTTGGTCAGTCACTAAATGAGTAATTTATTTAAAATATTAATAAAGACAATGTAAATGTATGCTTCTTAAAGCTGAAATATGGGACATTTTGGTGCACAGAATGAAAAACCATAGAACAGTTCAATGTTTAACATTCCCTGGATACACCTCACATTTAAAAAGCAAATTTAGCATCTGATTTAAAAACACTCAGACATAAGTTGAAGATTATAGGATATTGAACTGATTGTATTCAGATTACTCAGAGCATTTAACGTACTGTCAATTGCAGTTTTTCTGAAATAGGAGGGTCTTCACACTAAACTATAATACCTTCATAGGATACTCTAAAGTAATATGATCATGTTTGGTCTGAAGGATTGTGAATAAGTGGGAAATGCACCATAAATAATACTCATATATTGACTTGTAACCTTTTTAGAAGTAAGTGTGGCACTGTTGTATAATCAACAATACTACATGAATAATATGAATACATAGCATTATTATCAGTTATTTAAAAGTATTATATAATGCAAACAACGTGCGCTGAAATATATCAATAGAAATAGATTATACAGTAAATTAAGAATGCGAGTTGTAATTCAAGTTCATGCTTATTGTATTTTCTGAGTACAAATTGTTTTAGATTTCTATAATTAGAATATAGAGAAGCTGAAGTACCTATGGGCTAACTGCGTGCTAGGAATTGCTTATCTTGCTGACTGGACTGTTAGACTGGACACACAGGATAAGGAAAAGAAGGTGGAATGGTGGTATCATATTTTATAACTATTAAACAAGCTGGGTATACTTTTGTCAATGTGATTGAATGAAGGCGTCATAGAGACACAATTATTTATTTTACTATTAAAACACACATATTTGCATAATTCTTTTTTCATATGACAAAAGGATTAGTTATCAAAACCAAATGTGTATTTCAAAGTATGCTGGTGTCATCACATAGACTAGGTTTCCATAGGAACACCATCTGAAACTCAGCTGCCTAATCTGCTAATGCAGCGGGCTGTTTCCAATGGTGCTTGAATATGTCCATTGAAACTTAAATATTAATAGTGTAGTGCTTTATCCTTTTATTGTAACCAACTGCTGTTTACTGATAGAAGCACAGACCGCTAAAAGAAGAAAATATAAAGTAGGATTCTACAGCCAGACATTCTGTAATATATAGTTTGAGCAGAGATATTATATGCATAGCATCTTGAGAAACAGGATGTGAAAAAAAAAAGAAAATTGTCAATGTCTTTAATATCTTAGTAGCACTCACATAGAGCATGACAGTAGTCACAACAATTATATATGCTGGCCCCATTGCACCAAACTAGTGAACAGTTGTTGAGATCTGTTAAATATGTTATCACTTTTAACCCAGAATAAAAATCTGCATCAACAGAAGAGACATTGGAAATTGGTAAGGTACTTGACTAAAGTTACAGTGAGTCGCAATATGTTTGGCAAAGACAAAACCTCATTAAGATAAAAGCAGCCCCCGAGGCAAGTTCTAGTTGGAAGGCCCTGAAAGCCAAGCACTAATAATATTTTATTTTATTTATGCCCCATATTAATTAATTAATACACAATAAAATTAATGAATTTGATCCTATTTGCCAAATTTAAGAATATCTAAAGGAGCTGTTCCATGTTTGCACATAGACACTTAAAATTAAGCAATAGGTAATGTATAGACAGTTACTTATGTTACCTTTGTGTTACCTTTGGATGATATAGCACTAGGCAGAACATAACAAAAGGAATGACACCTGGTGAACTGTTGACCAAATATTAAACAACAATTTTAAAAAGAAATTATTTTCTCAATATTATCAAGGAGTACATTTAAATTTACTAGTTCGCTTACTCCCCCATGGGATTCCAATGTGTTATACTGTATAATATACAAACGCAGTACACACTGTGATACACCCAGCATCATAACTGCCCCACTTTTTAAAACCAGCTCACTTTTCAGATTCCAGCCTTCACTGAATGCAAATGATAATGGCCTGTACTTTCATAAGACCTGTAAAAATCAGGTATTTTATTTGATCATATCTGTATAATGTATCTTGTATAATAAATTATATATATATATATATATATATATATATATATATATATATATATATATATATATATATATATATATATATATGATCCAATTTCATTGGTCTCCTGTCTGAAAACTCAAAACCATCGATAGTGGCCAACTTTTACTGCAAGCTCAGTAAAAGAATCTCAGTCACTGATTCTACTGTTCACTGGCACCACAAAAAGAAAAGCCTCTGGCATTTATCCACTTGACAGTCAGTTACTGCTTAAATATCAATATCTCCAAAAGGTTCATTACTGAGAACTTCATATGTACCACACTGTGTTATAAGTTTTGAGTTCAGGGGTTCAGGGAGTATTTTAATTACTGCAATACAGCTGTTTAAAGTCTCAATATGAGTCAGTGGATTGATCAACCTCATTTACTTACATAATAAAAAATGATGGAAAGATCAAAAGAAAAAGCTGGAGTACTAAGCAGATAATCCACTATTGAGGCATGAACATGAAACTGATTAATCACTGAATAAAATGGTGTTTGGATCAATGGAAGAGCTTTGCTTTCTGTTGAATGTTTTACTTTACCAAAATCAGATATACTGTGAATGTTAGAGCATATTTGTTTGGGAAACCTTTGGGGGGTGGGTTGTGATTCACACTTAACCCAGTCATCAATCTAAGATCATTGTTTTCTTGACCGTTTCAATCAGGTGACATATTCAATATGGAAAACATCCTAAGTGACATGATTTATAATGCAATTACACATTTAGCTTGCTGAATAGTTATGTTGTATTACAGAATGCATTCTAGAAAGAAAACAGAACATCGACTCTCACTAAAAACCTCTAATTTTAATTATTTTGACACTGACAGATTGGAAATCAGCAACTCCATGAATGTAACGGCAAGTGGAGTGACAGTGTGGTGATGCCTTTGCATTTCATTATGTTGGTGTTTTCAGCAGAATTACTGTATTATACAGTGGGTGTAGTTGCTACATGCTGAAAGGGTTGTCCATTATAATATATTTTCACCACGTGTCACTGGAAGACAATTATTGGTTAGTGCTTTTTTTTGTGTGTGCATGCACTGTAGTGTAAAACATGTTTTTCTTTCTCAATACAAATCACAATTACACTTGCTGTATATTTTTACAATTGTTAGATGACTTTAGATGTGTAAAGTGAATATAATTGTGTTATAGTTCCTAGGCCTGTATACAAGTCTGCTGTATTAAAAGAATTTAAAAAGGATTAGCAAGACAGAAAAATATGTGGTTAATTACAGCTGTAAAAGTTGTGTTTTGGCCATATGACACTAGATCCATGCATTACTCTACTTAGTGCCACCTTCAAATGGTGAAGTGATAGGGTTGTAACTGCAATCTTTAACTGCATTAGAGTGGGTCTGTTTGTTTATTTGGATCCGCTGATCTTTAGATCACAAAAATAGACCCTCTTAACCCTCTTGTCTCCAATGAAATAGTTGGTTGGTTATGAGCTTGCAAATTGAATATGAGCCTGTCTGACATTAAAATAATAATTAGCAAAATTGATATTTGCTTTTATGGCAGTGCTTAAATAGAGGCAGATGGGTCATTTTAACCACTGGTATCTCTTAATTCTATACGCTTGTGAAGAGCTTTTTAATCTCTCCCTTGGCAGACAGAATTTGTCACGTATTTAGTCTGCTGGCTAAGTCTCCAAAGGATCAACTAGCAGCTTTGGGTTACTCATCTACTATCACACCATAAACCAACGGAACAGAGGACACTTTTCCTGTTCCATATGCCACTGTTGTCCCAGTCAGGAGTTTTTAGACCTTGAATACACAAGCCCCAGTTGAAACCATTAACACAACACCTTGCACCCAATCTGCCAGACAGGTTTTTCAGAGCTTCCCCAGCCACACAGCCCATCTGTGAAGCCAAAGCAGCTGCACCTTCAGGAATGCCACTTCACCTGCTGTGACTTAACCAGTGTTTTATTTTTATTCACCCTGAGGGGCGACACAATCTGACACTAAATAATAGTTAAACACACAAAGAGAATTAGGACAAAAAACATAATATAACATAACATCATTTAATTGTAGGACACCCCTTCAGACACAAACAAATAAAAGAGTAACTATCTGCTCTGCTGTAGAATAAACCAGTCTTTGGAAGAATCTTTGCAGAATATTATGCCATACTTCAAGCAAAGCAATTGTTCGCTCTGCCTGATTCTGGGGTTGATGTTTTTGTGTAGGAGTTTAAAAACATGTGTTGCATGAGCAGTGTGTGAATGCCAACGTCATGTGAGGACTGCATTATGAGTTGCCAAAAACTATTAAAAAAATATATTGCCTTGCTGTTAGAGATCCATGACTGGCCTGCAAATGCAAAAGGTGGCAGGAGAGTATCTCTAAACAACAAGGCTGCCAGCAGTACAGTGGATCACTGTGACAGAGAGCAAATAAATCCGAGTCAACCTTCTATGGGTATGGTATAACAGGAAAAGTGTGCTCCGGACTGGATGGTTTTGACAGTTCATTCCAGGGTTAGTCGGAAGTCGGCCATACAAAAAGGGGGCAAAGCCACAATACTAGAAGTCAGTCCCTTACTGCAGTAGGCAATGTGTCAGTCATGGATTGGAGGAGACGTGATTGTACTCGCTACCAAAGGGGGCATGACTGAAAATATATCGGGTTGTGTGGTCGAGCAATCTGTTCCTTTATTATGGTTATGGACCTGTAAAAGGAGTACAGAGATAAGATAACCGTGAGTGATGTATTTTGTTTGTGTTTATAACTGTTTATTTGTAATTATTAGACAGCTAAACACCTGGGAGCTGTCACTATCAAGCCAGCATTAAAACCAAGATTACAACTACTGTACCAAGTCACTAATCACTGTGTATTCACCACCAGCACAGGAGAACCGCCAAAGGACACTGAGCCGTGCCTGGACATTAGTTTATTATGTTTTGGGACTGAAACCCAGTATCATTTCGCTGTGCAAACTATACATCGCTGTGTAGTTGCCCACGCTATTAGTGAGCGGTGCAAAACCGGGTAAAAGAAAAATAAAAGAACTGTTTGCACCTTGAACTCTATCTGTGTGTTATTGTTGGAGCACAGCATTACCTCTACACCTGTGCACTACAAACCACTTTGCTACAATCATTCATCCTACCTTTCCCAGATTATTTATCTGCTGTCTAGGCACTGGAAGCTAAAAGCTGCAATGTACGTTTACTGGACCCACCGATATGGAGACGTCTTTAAATTAAAGAGTTACATAATGCTGTATATAAACTAGATGACATGACAGAAAACACAGTTCTATTATTATCCCCATGGAACTTTCTTACAGATGAAGAAAAACAGTGGTGTCCTCATGCATGTTCAGATCTCCGAGGGGGGTCTGTAACAATTAAAATAAGATAATAGAATTCACTGAACTGCACATTATTACACATTCCTTAATTGATTTATGTTCCATTCATTTTTAAATACAATATATTTGATGATCTTTTTTCTTTTGTTTAATATTATTGTCTTTCCCACTGTGTCTGTTCGTAGCATTAATGCAAAGTAATGCAGCACATAAGAACCATTGGCTGCTTGATTAGTTGCTTTCCTATTTACTAAATGGTGCACGATAATGAACCCACAGATTAACCATCTGGACTCTTGAGAGTCAATCCGTGAATAATTTAAAAGCAGAAACAGTTACCTAAACCTTCGATTAAAAAGTCATTCTTTTTTATAGAACTTTTCAGCTAATTCCTTGGTAATGCATTTGTCCTACCCTCCAGAGGTTATAGACTTGGAATGGGATGTGTGTGTATTATTAATGGTTATAACCTCAAAGTATCTTACTTTACAAGTAAATGTGATCTGTCCTTTTTATATCTTAAATTGTGTTAATGCTTGTTGATTTTGATGTTCCATAAGATTAAGAAATAAACTAATGGGAAGATAGCAATGCTGTATCAACAAGGCCAGTTCCAGAGTCTCCAGTTTAGTTTTTTGTTCTTCGCAGGCAATTTTCTTCACATTTTCTTTTTTTTTTGTAAGTATCTTATTTCTTCTACTCATAAAAAGAAAAACTCTATTAAATAAAGTTTTGTTAAGTGCGATTAGCAGGTTGCAAAGTTTTGATTTGGTCCCAGCCAAAGTCAAATTCTCTAACCTTCTTGCAGCAAGAGAGAAGGTTAACAATAGTTCCTATGGTAATTTATAGAGTGAAGGGGCCTAAAGCCCATGCACACAGCCCCTCTAAGTATTAGGAAAGAAGGTATGGGCATGCCTGGGCATTTCCTTATGGAAAAAAGTATAATTCTTATATTTTTCATATATAGAAATTGGCCCCTTTTATATATATTTTAAATGTATGGGATATACTGTAGTTTAGTCAGTAATCAATATATTTATTTTATATGTTTAAAATATATGGTGCACATAAAATAAATATATGGATTACAGACTAAAATATATTTTAAATACACCCCATATATATTAAATACCAGCAAAGATTTATTTTATATTCTGTTATTAGCAATGTAATTACATAGTAACTGCTTAATAATAATGATTTAAATAATTTTAGGAAAGCATTATTATAAAAAATCACTGGGTCACTAATATTTTAGTGTTGGATTAATTATTGGCTTCTTCCTATGAATGCAATATGAATTGAAGCTTTTAGTAGGAAATCATAAGGTAGATTATGTGTATTCATGGTATTTTATCAAAATTACTTACCCAAATATGGTATGCCCATTTACATAAAAAGTGAGAATCTTTCCAAGTGGCTCACCTGGTAAGAGCATGGCCTTGTGCTATGCTGGGTACGTCATAGGGTCGGGGGAGGCAAAACCAGCAGGGACTGTTGCTCCTCATCACGCTACCGCAGACCATAATTGACAGGTGCCTAGTGAGCTCATGAGGACAACCGCAGAGCTGGCCTTAGTCCTCCAAAGGTCGCTAGGTCACTAACATTCGCTCTCGAGTTCTTAGGTGTAAAAGAAATAGGCTCGGTTGTGGGATTGGAGGACACCTATTGAACCTTCATTACTGAGCTGTGTAGTTGTGTGGGGAATTGCTGCAGTGAGAGGAAAAACAATATTGGACATTCTATATTGTGGAGAAAATCGGGGGTAAAATAATTGGACACCACATTAGGGTATAGCATAGCCTACTTGACTAGGGCCATGCCATGTTGATAAATTAAAAAAACAAATTCAGTCTATGCTACATTACCATTGTGACAGGTTAACCATACTTTAATGTTGAGAAGCTGGTTCTTTTGATCAAACTTATTGGTGATGGGTTTTTTTTGTTGTTGTTTTTTTTTTTTTTTACATTCTGCAAAATGTTTTTTTATTTACACAAGTGAATCTTGCCTTCATCACCTACCACTGTAGATAGAATATGTGAATTTTTTTTTTTTTGCGTTTGAGACAAGCTTTTAAAGAGTGCACTTTAATAGATTGGAACATTTGAAACTGTCAGATTTATTTGCTCAGGATGGAAAAGTACAACACACATTATTTCAAAGACTTTTCTATCCAGAATTTGCCTCAGGATACATTTCTCTTACTATGTTACACGAAACCCTGAGAAAATAAATGAGTGGGAGATCAGTGGGCGTTTATATAGAAATAACATAGCAGAAATAATAGAACCTGTTTTTAATATACATACACGAATTTGATATTTGGTGTGTTCATTATTTTGCTAATTGTTGAATGCATTTTCTGAACTGTATTATTATTATTATTATTATTATTATTATTATTATTATTATTATTATTATTATTATTATTATTATTAATCTGGTGGATTTATGACTTATATTACTGTACTTTTTTATTTATTTTTTTAACCCTGTATCTCCAATACACCATTTGGCAGTCATTGCGTGCTTTTGCAAGGACAGCTTCTTCTTGACCCTGCAGTCGTTTATGCATTTCAACACATGAGAAATTTATGGACTGTCTTTTACATTATCACCTCTAGACTGCTGTGATAATATCCATACTAATAAAAGTTAATGAACAGGTAAAGATGCAAAAGCACATAATGTATCACCTTTGGAACCTCTGAAAATTAAGACACTGCTTCTTCTCTGCACACATTTAAGGACTTGGGAAGGACACTTACTTACAAAGCAACTTTGACTCGGCACTTTCATTGTACATGACGTCAGTTGCACATCTCACACTCTGCAGTGGAAAAACCAGGCTCCTCTTAACTTTCACAATGGAAAAAAGGTATAGTAGATAGTATAAGACTCATTCTGTAAAAAGTGAAAGGATTGTAACCAACACTCAACTGCCTGTTTAAGTGTTAATTGACGTTGTTATTGAATTATGTTACTGCTGGCAGTGCCTAATGTCTTTGACTAGAGATCCTACTGTAGATTTAATGGCTAGGGAGAAAGCATGATAAACTGCAAAATTATATTGGAAATTTCCATGGTTAGCTTCATCACAAACTTAGAACACTTTTAATTCAATCTCCATAAGCCTTTTTAATATGTCAAGTCATATTATGTCATGCTCTGTTTGCGTTACAGGCTGATTCCCTGCACATTCAGTAGGTTTTGGGTTTGAACTGACTGTGTAGAAGTGAGGAATGAATGTAACAGAATGCACACTGTGCCTTCACAGGCGCTGCTCAATGCACATCAGCATTCTCACTGATAAGGAGCATACCTACTCATCAGGTGCTTCACGGTAGTGTCTTTAATCTGTCACAAAAGTCAGCACCAGCTCTCACGCTGCTAGAAATCAAATGTAGTTATTTCTAATTAAAGGGTTACTGCCTTATACATTACTTTTTCAATGTGCTGCATTGGTTTTGTTGGTCAAGTTATTAGGATATTATACAACACATGTAAATTTGAAAAGCCTAAGGTTGCAACAGTGAATTTGCCAATACATTAAAAAAATCACTTATAATTAATTAAATTACCATTTGACCAACAATGTATTTCATTTATGAAACATCCCTTCTGTTTAGAGTTGTTTTTAATCAAATAATGCATATTTTGTTGAATAGTAATTAATACCAAATATGAGTTTAGTAGCACAGTACTAAAATTAAAAGCATCATATTCATTAACAACACAATTTCTGTTACAAGTGGTTTTGAGTTCTTGGTTGTAATTTTTTTTTTTTTTCACTTCATGTATGTTGTTTTTTACAAGTTACACATCCTGTAGAACTTTTAGGGGTCATATTTCAAAAGGATAAACCAAATTGAGAAAATGGATTGCAAATGAAAGACACAATTATTTTATTTTTTACTCCCCAATTCCTTGCTATGCAGCAGCAACACTTTTCACATCTCCAAACATCACAGCCAACCTTGACCTCTGAAGGACATGAGCCAACAATTATAACAATCTTCTAGAACACATGCTGCTTTAATTTCTTCCAATTATGTTCCAGTGCTTCCTCTTGCCCCTTTCTGTCACCACAAACACATATTCCATTTAGAGATCACACGGGCTAGAGGGAGCTGATGGACCGATAATGTGAGGGATAATGAGTATGGTACACAACAGGAATATGATTAAGAAGGAGTCAACCTTTAATTTCATCCAAAACAAGGAAAAAAGACACCTCAGGAAAACAGCATCACAAATACCTTCATATTGAGATATATGAAGTATCCACGAATGCAGCTACTTGCTTAGACAAGGTCATTTTTGTCTTTGTTGACGTGGTGTTTTCTTCTTCTTATTATTTGTTTGTCTGTCTGTTTGCTTGCTTTCTTCCAAATACTGAGGGAAATGCATCACAAAACAGTACTGCTAAAGTATTTAAAGCTTTTTGGGGTTATTTTAGACTATATTTTAAACTAATATTGAGACACTGTGCCGTGACTTTTTTTTTGTTTGTTTGTTTTTTTTTGGTAATAAATAGGAATTCAATTTCTGTGCTATGTATAAGTGAAATCAGAATCGAATTATCTCATTTGCCAGTTACAAATGACAGTTGTCTATCTAAAGGGAAGAAATTATCTTTGTACCTTGGGCGCAGTTACAAGATTTCAAAGAGACCTGACAGCCCAGCGACATATTAATGAGATTCTACAGCAAAAAGTGGTTCCTTTTCTCACATAATGAGGTGTAGACTACATGATAATGCACACCCCCATACAGCTAGAGTCATGCAGGATAATGTTGATGGGCAAGCCCACTCTCACTGAACTCACTTGAGATCAGCTTGGGGCCCATCCTCAATCCATTACAGAGGAATAGGTGCAGATGTTAAAATCATTTGCCTCGATGCAGGAATCATTTACCTCACTGCAATAAGATTCTCATTAAGAATATGAAAAGATGATGTAATACCTGCCACTTGTCTTTTCTGAATCTTTAGGATTTTATGGGACAACCCACAATGGCACTGAAATTGTTCAATCTGGAAAACAAAAATGATTGTGTTGTATAAACACAAAAATACAAAGAATGAGTCAACAGCCAAACAGACACAATCCAACATTAGAAGTAAGATAGATATGTGTAATGATTAAATACATTCAGAAGGCTATGCAGTTTTGTTTTTACTTATCTATGAATCAAGACGACTCTGTTGAAAATATTTGTGTGGGTGTTGAGTCTATTTGTCGTATGAGACCTTAAAGGTGTTTTCAGCTTTCAGTTAAACATGGACAAATATAGCAAATATATATCTAGTTGATATAGTAGTTTCTCGCTGAAGCCACAGATACTTAGAAATGTAATGGATTTCATCATTGCAGGTATATTTTTGTATTAGTTTTGTGCAACATGTTTCATTCAAAATAGTGCAATGTAATATAGGATTAAGGTGAAACCCCATCTGACACTGAACATATAAAAATGTGAGGACAAATCCATAACCTCACAATAGCACAACTACAGTACAACAGCATGCACCCAGACTATAAAGCAATGAAGACGTGCTAATGTATATTTCATTGCATAAAAGCCAAGCAAATTAAACAATACATGTGTACTTAACATGTAATATTAAATATAACATACTTAACATGTAAATATTTTCACACGATATATGTTAACCCTGGGGAATTATGCAATTACATGCCTGTGTAATTTTACGCATAAAACATATCACCACCCATAGGCGCGTAATATTAAATAATATTGCCGTTAACAGAGAAGGATAGAGAAAAATGTTGGATCACACTGAGGATAAAGGGAACATTGATCGATTTTGCCAGAAAATGCCACGGCAAAGGTCCCACGTTGCAAATATATCAGCAAAAGAAAGAGAGAGTAAAAGATGTTCTTTGCTTTGCTTTGTTCACTGTGAAGGTGGCACCCGATGCGATCCAGAGCACTCTACCGCCAGGGGAAATTGGCATTGACTTGTTTTGGTCATCGACAGCTGACCATCTTCCCAATTTAAAAAAATTAACTTTCAGATTCATACATGCAGTAACAAATACAGCTGATGCTGTGCGCAGCAACTCGCTGTAAAACCTTGTCCTGTCTGATCGGAGGCATTCACTTTTGGAAGACAAACTGGAAGAGATGGTGTTCCTTTATTTCAATCTTGGAATTTAGAAAGACTTTATGTTAAAAAAAAAATCCATTGTTTTCTACTTTTTTTTTTTTTTTTTTTTTTTTTTTATGCTAGTATTTTGATATCCAATATGAGAGAAGAACCCAATACAACTGCACAATACTGTTGTTGCTCTGTACAAGTATGTATACCACATAATTCTGCATAATTTATATATTTTTTTCTGTGCATAATTCCCTGGCTATATGATGTACACAATTGCATCAGAAAAGGGTTAGGGTTAGGTTTAAAATTAGGATTATAGCATGCAAAACAATGTAGACATTAAGTAACTATGTATAATAACATTGTAATTATGTGTAAATATACATGTAGGTACTAACTAACTACTATGTAAATACACAGTAATTAGAGACACTTAATGTAAAGTGTTACCAAACATTTTGCAAAGAAAAAGGAAGGCAATTTTAGGAGCAGAATTCAAGAATGGTATCCATGGTGATTTGAGGTAGTGAAATCACAGCTATGGAGGAAAGTATCTCCCTAAAACCTAGTAACTCACTAACATCTGGTATAATGTGGAAAGATATATCACATAACAAAGAAGAAAAAAAAAACAGCAAATCAGTTTATTACAAAACAGCTTAATTTAGTATTTTTTTTAATCAGACGTAAGCATGTTTTAAAGATGTTCAGGAGTAACAAAATATTGAAGTTCAATTTGAATGGCTTTTTAAAAAGGGAAAATCATTATTATTATTATTATTATTATTATTATTATTATTATTATTATTATTATTATTATTATTATTATTAGCAGTAGTAGAAGTAGTCATAGTCATAGTAGTTCTATCTTAGTAGTAGTAATCGTAATATTCAACACTGTGAATAACATATTTATAGATTAATTATTAGTTATTAATAACTAGGGTGGCCATCTGGCTCCAGATTTACCGGACGCTTTGAGAAAATGGATTTTCAAAATTCCCCTTAAACTGAAAGTAATTGATCTGTAAATTAACTACTTTGCTGAGGTTAATCCTGTGGCGGAATTGCTGTGCATAGTAAACAAGTCACACTGATCAGCTGATCTATAATGATTAGTTATGGATGAACAGATGAGAAAAGGGGTGATGCTTTGCTTGGGAGAGTATTTGTATATTATTGGCGATTGAATATCGACGAACAGAAAATATATTGCGACTAAGTGGCTGCAAAAAATACATAATAATAATACAAATGCATCAGCATTTATATTCATTCTTATTATAATTATACAATTGTTTGATGCACATGGTAATTAAGCACCATTATTAATTTTAGCAAAGGTGTAATGGTTAATTTACACATTAATTGCTTTCAGTTTAAGTTTTCCCAGTCTGTCTCAAAGTGTCCAGTAAATGTGGAGCCAGATGGCCACCCTATTAATAACAGATACCTGTATTTAATGGGTAATCATCATTACTACATCACCATCAAACACATCTACCTGTGCTATGTCTGTGCTACGTATAGGGATTTTCCTGTGTTTGCAGTCTTGCAGCAGTGATCATATCCTGAAAAATCCTTTTGACAATGTACAAGAGTTAAGTTTAAAAAGTTATTTTAAATCTGTAATAATCAGTTGAGTGATACAAGTGTCATATCTGAAAAGCAAACACAATGCATAATTTATGACTGTCATTTTTAGCAGCTTTGTTGTTTTTTATCGTAATGAATTATTTATGCAAGGGATTAGTATTTCATTTTGATATAATAATGCATGACAATGAGAGACAAATATGACACAAACATCCTTTCCTAGGCACTAAAACTAGACAAAGTAAATCCGCAGAGATTTATACATATACAGTACATACAATACATGCACAAGCAAATGTAGCCTGACATCATAAACAAAGTCTGAGCACTAATTAGTAAAAAACTAAAAACAATTGCTTAGGCACAGTATTAGCTCTAGAGACAACATGTATCATGTAATACAAAGAAATAAATGCTGAACTGCTGTTTACAAGTAGTCCATAAAATAGATGCTAACCCTTGCTTCAAAATATATATTCTTGCCTAATATTAGCTTTGTTTACATTACTGGCTCCCTTTATATTATGCAGAGTATTTTGATTTTTCAATTCACTGACCATTTAATATTTTCCAAGAATATGTTATAAGAATTATAATTATTTTTAAATGGCCCTACCCAGAGAGTTACCGGCAAAATTGGGTTTCATTAAACATGTGTTTTTTGTTAAAGCAAAACAAATAATAAACATGGTGGAATGATTTACAAGGAGGCTGAATCACTCCTTTAATTAAGTGTCTTTGTCAAGATTGTCAGCACACATCTTGAACCACTTAAAACAAGGCTGGAAACAAGAAGGAAAACCTAATCAGCTAAATGGCAAACATATTTTAATGGTATGTACTCAGCCTATTGTGAATGAGAAATTAAGATGGGTGGTGAAGTGTGGTTTTTTTTTTTTCTGAACTAACATTATGCGGCTGCTAAATAAATCCTATGGATGAACAGGATATATTTTAGTATCAACTTTTAACATTCCCCCTCCTTCTTACTAAATTCTTCTGAATGTATAATTGTATTTCCTCCTCATTAATTGGGGTGGGTGTGCTTTGTAACGGTACAGGAAAGCCCAAGTGTTTAAAACAGGTTCTAGTGTAATCATAAAAAGTAGGCTAGTCTTTAAGGAATGATTCACTTCTGTATTACTAGCGTCAAACACACCGGAGTACAATTTCATTTCTAATCCTGAGAAGAAACCATTGGGAATTGACCGGTTTCCAGTTCCGCTCTTCTAAAGCACACATGCACACACACACACAGAATGCATGTTTAGGAAACTATATAAATTAAAGCTATCTGTAACAAACTGCTTAACTGTAGGTTGCAGGGTACACCTGGCTTATTTAAGTACTTTGGTGACTATGTTTTTAATTATATTAACATTGCTTGGAAAATAATGGTCACACTTTAAAACACAGTGTATATAACCATAAAATAACATAGTAATGACTATAATGAAATACTGATGAAATAAGTGTGTAATTACATATCAATGTACCATGCTGTTACCATGTAATTATTGTACATCAGGTGACACAATGTTGTTAATAAGGTTGTCCCAGGTAAAGTGCTTCCACTACAATTAAGTTCAATATTGGTGGCTTTATTTTCAAAGCGTTTCCTTCATTCTTCAATTAACTTTTATTTTCTGCAAGAAGAAAAAATCATGTTAATGATATAAAATGAGATACAGATGATTACTTTGCAGCCCCCATCAATGAATAATGAATAATATTATGCCACTGTTACTAAAATTCTTACCTTAAGATAAGGTACACTAGTCTATGACTGAAATAGTTTTACAATAAACACATTTTTAAAGGTTTTGCTTTATAAATAAATAAAAACTGATCTATTGAATTGTTTGCATTGTCATATGAAGGATTTAACACATTGTGACTGTGGATGAGCTTGTGAGTGCCCTGAGGGAGGTCTCAGTAAGAAACAAAGCCCTGACAAGCTCCTGTACTCCGAGTCCTTCCATGCCAGGTATCCTCGACAGCTCAAGCCTGCAAGCTGCATTGCAGAGAAAGGTTTCTCTCCTGAGGATACTTTGTACCTCCTAGATGTAGAAGCAATATGAAGCAGAACATCTTCCTAGTTTCTTTATCTGGCATATAATCCTGATAATAAGAATTCCACATAAGACTAATGCTAATGCTCTTGTGGGTCCCTTGAAATTTGTCTTAACTAGAGTGGATTGTAATATTACATTTCACTACATAAAACACTGTGTATTTCTATCATTTGAACATTGCATGCATAATTATCTCAAGCCTTACTTATTATGCCATCCGCAATCAGTAACTGAGATAATGTGAAACGTAAGTTTGCATATTACCAAAGGCGACATGATTATAAATTGCATTTAACCTCAGGAATGTGTACATCTTAATGGGAATTCCACAAAAAAATATGAAACACTTTTTTTTACTACTTGTCATTCATAAACGATGCTTCAATATAAGAACCATGAATGCTAGCAAAGGTTTTAGCAATCTGCACGCATCTTAGGAATATGGTATATAAAGTATATTAGCCCTGTGCTTCAGGAGATGGAGCGACACGTACCCAATTAACCTCTAATCAGTCCCCCTATCTATTACCCTTTTAGGTAACTTCACACTCAGCCACATACCTGTTTGCATTAAATCAACCCTAGAAGGGTGTTGGCCATTATTTCAAAACAGGATTGTGGGATATATAATACTCAATATACACATATCTGAATATACTGTAATTGTTTGGAACGGGAAGTTGATTATAACCTGCCTCCCTTTGTTCTTTTTATTACAGTTAGAGGGACCCACTGTTTGAATAATTAAAATACACCCCATTGTTGCCTTTTTAAAAGTAATTTAAAGAGCCCCAGGATCCGTATTAATTGGACTAACTACTTTATCAGGACTGCTAAAGCACCTGTGGTCTTCTTGTTGAAACAGAATTCTCATTTTCCACATTTTCACACCCAAATTGACAAAATGATCATAATCCCATACTGATCTGAATGGCTTCTCCTGTATTTAAAATATCAAAGGAAGAACTTTTCATGTTAAATTGTCATATGTAAACTGGTTTTATCAAGCTAAATAAAATGAACATTGAACACTATCAAATACTACAGGGTTACCGGGTACTTTTTATATAATTTGTAAAAGTAGCACAATAGATGGAGTTACTGCTTGGTGATGTTTCATTAATAAACAAACATTTTACACATGCCATCTATTCTGTGTTCCAATCTGTGTTTATATTCTAAATGGATCATGTAAAGACCTGATGTAATGTGATGTACTAATTCAACATATTTGATAATATATTCAATGAGGCAATTGTACACTGTAGTCATTACTGTAGGTGTGTGCCCATGTATTAAGAGCAAAACTACATACTTTATAGTAAGTTATATAGACATATTACGGTACAATGTACTGATTAAAAACTCATGACTATACTTTTAACAGTAATTCATTCCACCCGGGAGACATTTTACACAGGTTCTGCCTAATGATATTTAAGCTTGGCTCAGAGTCACACTAAACCATGTTAGGATCCCTTTAGGTTTAGCTCATTATAACAAGTAAATAGTTAATTCCCAGTGATAATATTACAATGAGGATAAAAGGGATAAAAAAAAAAACAATAGCTTCCGTACTGTGATATTGTAAAAGGTAATAGATACAATCAATAATTAATCTCACTGTTGATGAGTATCATACCAAGGCACCAAGTAAGATGTTAATTAAATAACATTATTAGATTTACTGCTTGAGAGTACACCACTGTTTGTTTAAAATGAAAGCACATAGTTACGCAGTCACCCATTTGTTTTGGTTATGGTAAAAGACTGTCATAAATCTTCTTAACAACATTTCATTTGTTTACATGTCTGCCCTGCCACTGTATGGTTGTTCTCCGTTAACGTTGTTTTTGAAGAAAAGCAGACTCAAAGCTTCACTCAGTCACCAGACCATTAAATTATGATTGACCATGGAAGCATCCCTGATTATTAAAACCCATACAAAAAAAAATAAATACCCACAGTCCAAGACGTTGTCAAATGAATTAGACTTCATCTGGGAGCCACAGAAGCAGTTACACCTTATGACTCTGACATAGTATTCTCCTAGAGAATGACTTTATAAAGTATTAATGAAGTGTGTCAGCTGTGGAGGTACAGAAAAAGAATGTAACCTAAGGGAATATAACATAGTGTTTTCAATAATGGAGTAGAGACAGCCATTATGCAGTATTTTTTTTTTTTTAAGCAGAATGAAAACAACAAGTCTGTAACAGAATGCTTTTTTTTTTTTTTTTTTTTTTTTTTTTTAATATTGTTTTGGCTCGCCCAGTGGTCTTTGTTGCAAGAAGCCTTTAAAAACTAATGAAGTAATAATCTAGAGGAATGGATTGCACTGTGGAAGAGATTGTGTGTGGGTGACAGTCAGTGCTTGCTGTGAATATCACTTGGAAAGGTCAGGAGAATCCCGCAGTTTTTCACCTCATGAACTGCTAGCTCAGATAAATGCAGCAGACTGTGGAAGGAGGTAATGTGTTCTTACCTTCATTTTATGAGCAACTCCTCCTGAGTCTTATATGGAATTTGTAATCGCCCCAGCAGGCATAGAAGCATCTGTCCCATGAGGTTTCCTTCTTCCCTGAATGTTCCGTGGTGCGCACCATTATAGCCTACATCGCTGTGTGATTGTAAAGTCACTGCATGGTATCTTGTAGGTGGCAGATAAAGTCACTACATGTCACGCTGTGTACTTATTGAAAATAACACTGGCATTCCTCATAATTTATTAAGGCTGTTCTCTCTGCAAATATCCCTTTGTGTATCCTCTAGAGAGATCATATGTATTTAACTTATCCGGGAAAAGGTTCAACCATTTCCACGCATGATGCTATTTAATGCAGATCATAAAACAAAATGTGGCATTCTCATTATTGCATAAAAACCAATGCCGAATGCATGTGTACAACAATACCCCCGACTGAATATGTAGGAACAGAATGGCGACTTTTAAATATGCCCACATATTAAAATAAACTGAAACTTAAAATAATAAAAGACCATGCTGCACATTTTAAAAGCTGCAAAGCACCACAATAATGTTGACTGTTTCCTAAAATGTGTTTATAACGTGTATATTTTTTCATGCTATGCCCTAATGTGCACTACATCAGAAAACAGATCCGGTTTGAATCTGCAGGCCACGGTGTCCTGCAAGTGAGCTGTTACCCAAGGAAGTAGAAACAAAAATATAAACCTCTTTTTTTTTCATACTGTACTGTCTTACTGATAATGTTTTCCAGGAAATATCTACTATAATTTTATTTTATTCTGCAGTGAGTTTTTGCACTTTTCCCCATCTGTAAAGGCCTCTACACACCGAACGCGATGCTGTACAATAGAGGACACAACAATTAGAAAGACATGGCAATGAGGGAGGTGGACATCTGGTAGTCGATTTCTAGGGAAGTGGATATAGTTGGTGCGTATGATTTGTTTAACTTTACTAAAACAAGTATTCTGAAAAGCTATTATGTATTCCTCATTTTTATTAGTTTTACAACAGGACTATCAGACGCATGATTTTTTTTTTTTTTTCCAGCTGATGATACAATCATAGGAAAGCCTCCTATCACATTGCAAGTGCCTGACGCCACTGGTGTGAAAGGTAGTGTCGCAGCGAAAGTACCATTTTATTGCAGGACAAATTGCATCCTTCATTGGTTTGAATCTGGCCAAACTGATTCAAAGAGAAAGTTTCCTTGCATCTCAGATGGTGAGATTTAAATAGAAATCCATGTATATGTAATATATATTATATATTTATATATATATACTATATTATATATAATTATATATATATATTATATATATATATTGACATGATGCAAAAAACTTATTGATCATTTTTGTGGTGTAACGCTGGATTAAAGATTACTTGAAATCTACCTGTGCTTATATTTTCGATCAGGTACCCACCTCCTGTGCCCTTAGTCTTGCATTTCAATAGGTATTCATACCACTATATAATGAGATATATTGTAGAAATAAATATTAAACCATGCTTTTTGTTCCTTGTGTAAATTGCTACTTATCAATGAAAATGAATAATAAATAAAGGTTGGTAATTATTAGAAAGCAAATATAGCTATATTTCATTAAACTTGTATATTAATAATAATGCTTAAGGACTGTGAGCGTCTGTATATGGGTTCTATCTGCCCTTTAACAGAACCCTAACCCTGCCCTCCACAGTCGTTCGCCATCCTATAACCCTATAACATACCATTTAAAACTTTAACTCTGTATGTTCACCCAAAGTCAAATATTTGCCTAATTCCAGATCATTGTATACAAAAGGTTAGACTTAAAATGGTAAAAGAGGATACAAATTAAAGGATGCTCCAGGTGATAATCACAGCATGATTAACAATCTGTTGTATCCGCATAGCCCTTATAGCTTAGAAAAAGGAAACTGGATTTTACAGTTAACAAAGGCTGTTTATTTGATGTAGACACTTGCCTTTTAACTTTGTACATTTTTAGCCTCCAAGGGAATAATGAAATATGCAATGAATGTTGTACACATAAGTTATTACCCATGGGATAATATTGCTTTTCAACCCTGTTTCTTCCAAGGAAGTGGTAACACTCAGTAAAATCCCATTGGGTCTTTGTTTATATCTAGTCATTCATTCTGTAAACTTCAATGCAATGGATAGGACCAAAAAAATTAAAAAAAAAAAACACTGCCTTTCCGCTACATTAAGTGTTAGGACATTGCTATTAAATCATTAAGCAATCCTGCCAACTCATTAAACATTAATGAAAGTTATGTATAAACGAAAGTTAATTAAAACATGTGTATCTCTTAGAGTACAGTATACTGTAGTGTGTCATTTCCTGTGCATCTTCCTTCTATTCTCAATAGCGTGCCTATGATGCTCAATATATAACAATAACAATTTATTTTTGCATGTGTCTACTATATTGGGACATAAAATCATTAAATTAAACTCTTCTGTTATTTATAGTACTTACACATTTGTTAAAATGTATTACTCTTTTTCCAGTGTATTCAGGGGGTGTCCTCTTGTATTTGAGAGTTTGATTGAATAGCGCCATACAGCAGGGAAATAACAAGAAATGTAATTCTTGATTGAATCTGTATAGCTATATGCATGTTAGTTTTTCTGCACCAACATATATATATACACTGTATATCTTGCTGATGTTCTTCTAACTTGTCAGGTGTCATGACTGCATGTCTGTATCTTAAAATAAAGCATTCCACTCTAACAAGAAAGCTGGTTCTTGTACAGTAATATATAAATTTGCCCTTTCCTCTGCTTTTTAGAGCAAACTGATCTTCAGGCAACTTGCATTATTCCAACATGAGGTCTGCCCTTTAATGCTTACATACGAACCTTGTCATTATTGCACCTCATAACGTTTTATCTCTTGTCAGCAACAGATTTTGAATCTGGTCAGTAGCTGACATATAATTTTCAACAACAACAAAAAAAAACAATGAAAAAACAAGTTACTCAATTTTAATATATATAAAAAAATTAGTCACAGACTGCAAATAAAGAAAGATTGAAAATCCTTGAAATGTGTATCCAATTTAACACAGTATTTGCAGTGGAACTGCTGGGGTTATAGAAAGTCATTTCAGGAAATTACATGAATAAGTAATAATTTGCTCTGAATCTAACTTAGTATACAACCTTCAGCTATGAGACCAAGGGCCGGACCAAATCAAAGTTAGCACTTAGCGAATGAGGACGCATAAAACACAGGAAGAATTTCAAAAGAAAAATCTTGCGGAACCAAAATAAGCCCTTTCCGCCCTTCAAAAAGCAGCTATCGTTGATTACAAGTGGGTTGAGCAGAGGAAGTGGTTTGCTATCGCCCGACCAAATCTACTCAATTGCTGCTTAAAATGACTTCGCAAGACTTTCGCAGGACCAGATTTTATAGTCAACTTTAAACTTGTCGAAAGCTAGTACGTATTAAGCAAATAGTAAAAAAAAAATAATACTAAACATCCTGATATTTGCCTGAAAAAAAAACAGTACATGCCTCAAGACGCTACACCAGGGGTGGGCAATACCGGTCCTGGTGGACCAGTGTCCCTCCAGGCTTTTGTTCCAACTTTGCCCTTAATTACTTAATTGGACCAATTATTACCAATTAATTATTGGTCTAACTAAGCAATTTAGAGCACCGTTGGAAAAAAAGCCAGGAGGGACACCAGCCCTCCAGGACCGGAATTGCTCACCCCTGTGCTACATATGTCGAATACTTGCACATAACACTGAATAATTTTTAATTTATAATTTACAGTATCAAATATTGGAATTTTTCTGTGTTTTTTTCCGGGAATGCTTTCGTGTCCTCGTTTGCTATGCTAACTTTGATTTGGTCTGGCCCAATGTTGGACATGCCAGTAAACAAATAAGTCCAGTGCTTTTGCCACAATGATCAGCCTTTCCTTATTATTGCATTCTAGGGAGTGTATCGACAAAACTAAAGTTTTTAATGAACCACTAAAAGATGTTGAACTAAAATAGCTCACATTAATGGAGCTGTTGGACACCTCTTATTAAGCAACAATATCAGTGACTTTTACCAATATAGAAATGTATCATTGAATGTAATGTTAAGAATACAGATAGTATATTCCCTATATTTACACATCCATTTACAGTGTGCAAGTGTTGTGCTGTAATGAAAGAAGTATTGATATCTAATGTGTGGATTTTCCTTTACACGAATAGTGTGATCAGATTATATAATGCAAGCCTTTCTGTTTATGAGGGAAGGGGGTCTCAGCAGATGCAAACATATAAAAAACAGATAGAAATTCACTGCATTTGCATTTCTGTTTCTACATCATTGATGCTTCAGAACATCAAGTGCATGGTAATGACCATGTAGTGCGATCTTCAGGTTATTTATTGCACTATTTCACTTTAGAAACCACGCGCTTTAACAAAATAGATTTAACATTTTAATACAACGAAGTGCAAATATCAGTAAAACATCACTACAGCTTTCACATCCCTGCAGCCTTACCCTGAGCTCTTTATCTTTCTCTGCATTGTCTATACCAAGTGCTGCATGGTGGTTCTGTCTGATATGATCATGAATTATTACCCTGCCCACTTTTCTTCTTTCTGGTAATGAACTTTCTGGTACATCTGCACATTGTTACAAAGGAGGGTGACCTTAAAAAGTCAAACCCAAAGGTTAAAAAGTGGGTCATGTGTTTAATGAGGACGAATACATGATTTCAGGCTGCTGATGGTGGAGAGAGCTTTTTGCACATGGATGATATTTTTTATTATCACACGTAGTTAAATAATTAATTTCTGGGGGGGGGGGGGGGTGTCAAACCCCTAAAACCACCCCCTAGCTACGCCACTGGGTGAATGTGAGTGTTAGGTTGGGAGAAACACAGCTGTGTGTTGTGTCCATGAACAGTGGGAAACAGAAACAAACACTGTGCTTTTTGGGCATTTGTACTTTAATTTGTACTTTAAAAAAAACAAAAAAAAGTACCTTCAACACAGTTATTTCAGTTACTGTTCTGACAAAGTGTTTCTCATTTATTTTAGAAATTAGCACAGTCAAAAAATAAAGCTGATAAACCAACAAAGGCTTCAGTAGGGAGCTATTAGGAACAATGTAGGGGACATTGGGTCTGGACAGTCAAGTGGCACTGACCTGTCAGGTTTGTAGGTTAACTGAGTCTTATTACAGATCCTCTAGATAACCTGAATGAAAAAAAAAAGAAAAACAGAGTAGCGGGCTTGTAAAAGAGGGCTTCAATTTATACCATGTATTTAGGAGGATTCTGAGCTCTTGCTCAGTCTTGATTACCTGTATAGTCAACATTGCATTGGTGGATATACTCCAAACATACTGTAACAACTTAAGCTTGTCCCACAAGCAGTAGAGAGCTTTCATGACTCAATAATTCATGGATTCAGTAAATTATACCATACTGTGCTGTATAAGTGCCCTTTGCTTATTTACTTTTTTTCAGTAGGCTATTTCACAATTTTTGATGTGCTACTCAGATAGCAAAACAAACAAAAAAAACGAGAAAGCATGTCCTGCCCACTTGTTTTCTCTTTCAGTTATCAAATGATTACCAAGTGATTCAATATCAAATGATAATTAACGTGCATTAAAGTGCTAATCAACACGTTTTTTTTGTTGGAAGTGCAGTTCCATTGTTATGAATATTGTGCCTTTAAGTAACTTAAAATTATAATATAATATAATGCATGCTCTTATAAGCATGTTTCTCTTTTTTATGTTACCAAGTATTGTTCTCTTTAAAAAAAAAAAAAAAAAAAAAACAACTAAATACTGATGTGAACATTGGTTCTGGTTTTGGTTGCTTTACTATTGAGTAATTATTGTTTTTCTCTAATAGAATAAGTGGAGGACACAAACTTCTGACATTGCATTAAAATCATGTGACAATATATGACGAGTCGTTTTAAATGCAATTGTATGTGCTGCATAGTATTTGATATTATATACACTCAACATGCGGTTTATTCATTATTTGAAGCCTGGTGTGTAAAGGGACCCTGACAAAAAATGTCACCCTTTTGTTGATATCGACACATTGTAATTAGATAAATACGCTCATCATTAATTTAACTGAAGCAGTCACTTTCAATTGAGAATCGTATTACATCTCACAGCAACTAATTAAATATGTATGGGATATCTCATGAAAATGCAAATGTTCTCCTTCTGGAATTTCGAAATCTATGTACATATGCAGCAATTAAATCAAATGCTGTTTTTTGTTTTATAATGCCATTATTTTAATACTGACCACTGACTCTCAGGACTAAATTAACCTTTTTGCCTGAATGGATTTGCTTGTTGTGGTTGTAATGGAGATAACTTAGAAGATAATGAAGACCCATTCAAAGAGATATATTTAACTGTCTGGTTTCTGAACATTTTTGCAGGACAGGTCTTGCAAAGGTTGATTATCACCTGCATTTCCAACTTTTAGTCAAAACCAATTAAATAAAAAATTCAGCGAATATATTTTCTTCTGCCTTGGGGTCAATACAACCAATGCTGTGATTTATAATTGAAGTCATTTTATATGAACGTTTCAAAACATTGTCACTTCTCGGTTAATTTAGAAAAAGGGCTTTATGCTATATTGTTCTGGCACGGGTTTAACAGCAAGCATAAATTAAAATCTTGCAAGGAAAGTCAAATGTTAATGTTGTTTTCTGAAAGTAATGTGTTTTTTTTATATATATATAAATTGTTCTAGGGCATTGCCTCTAATGATTTCAGTAAGAAGGCTCAAGCAAGCAAGATGAGTTGCTCTATTTTCATTTAAAAAATGTAGAACTATACAAGGTGTTGTATGTATTGTATGTTTGCATTGGACTTACTAACTTAATTTTGAACCACAATGTATTATTAGGTGTTTCTAGATAACTTACTGACTTTGTGAAGAAAAAGCATACTGTGGCTACTATCTTCTTTGGATTAAGACAGTTTATAACACTAGCATGCCATTCTGCTTATTTATACTCATCCAGTTCCTAGTAGCTAATGGATCCCAATGATTCAGCATCAATAACATAGCTAGGTAACCCATACACTCCTACATGCACCCTCTGTCCTGTTTCCATATAATTCCAACTGTCCTCACTTTCCATTTAAGATCTTTTTTTGAACATATGTATAATGCCATCTAGTGAATCAGATTTGTAGTTGTAATTGTACTAGGTAATATATGTAGAATACATAACAACGATATTTCAGATATTAAGCGCTCTTCCCACTTCAACTTTATAATGCTGAGTGCATTTTTGAATACAGTGCATTTTTGCATTCTTTCACTTATTTCAGAGACGACCACCTTATTAAAACATTGTAGCAAGCTGAGAGGAGCCCTGAACAGAAAGGACCTCAATGAATACCATGTGACCTAGAAGTTGCTTATAGAGTAAGTAGTTTGAAATGTCATTGTAATTTCTTATAAACGTTTACTCGACTATCATCCTCGATGGTTCAGGATTTGGTTGGCCCGGTACTGTTATTATCATTTTTCACAAAATCTGCCTTGAACTGGCTTTGAACTTATCCAGACTCAACAATATAGCAACCGACCCATTCATCTGAACCTTGAATTTCATACATAATTCTCTAATACCACTTCCGCACACTAAATTAGTTTGCTGTAACGAAGTTGTTGCTGTTTTTTGTTTGTTTGTTTGTTTGTTTGTTTTAAACAGACAGATGCCTGCAAGCCTCACGTTTCTCAAGATGACAATATGCTTGCAGCTGTAGAGCAAAAAAAATAAATCCTTTTGATTAAAATGTAAGAACACTCACTGGATAACAACTGTTTGTTTGTGCTGTAACATGATATCTACAGGTTGAATAAACATTTCATTAAATCGGGTGACAAGAGATTGTTTACTGGGCCTTTTCTATGCTTTTTTAAATTTACCCATATCCCCTAAAATCTTTTTTTGTATGAAGTCCAGTTACGTACAGTAGCAGATGCCTCTGACAGAAATCATTTAAACTGTTGGTTTCATTAAATAAAACCAAAAGATTTACATTTACTTATATATTATAATTGTGTTTAAGCTACAGTTTCTGAACACTGTTTCAGTCAGGACAATTTTGCATTACATAACCACCTTTATTATAATACAAAATCTTACAGCTTTCCAAAAACATTGAACCAAAACAATGGCTGAAGAAAAATAGAGTAAAAAATTGTTGGAGCACACCCTCATCCTTCAGAGCATCCCAGTGCAGCCTGCTAAAAAAAATAAAATAAATAAATCTATGCAACATGTTCATCGGAATGAACAACAAATATAAGGCAGAGGAGCAGTCGTATAACCTTTGAACCTTTGAAGGCGGGAGTCTGCAAACCATTGTTCATTAAAGTAACCGTTGAAACCCACAGAGGAAGCCGCATAAGTAAAAAGTTGAAGAGCTAGCGGGGTATCAGAGTGGTGAAAAAAAAAAAAAGAATGATTTAGAAACAAGACCAAAAACGAAGACCCCTTGTCCAAGGTTATTTCTAACTGTAGGGAAGCTGCAAATTTTATTTAATCTAATAATCTTGCAATGAATGAACAACCTTGTGGACTTGCAGCATGAATGCCTCAGAAGAGAATACAGCTCTTGTTTAGTTAAAGTGTCTTGAAGGGAGAACTAGCTATTTCCCCAATATGACACTAGCTGTGGTAGACGCACTAACATGATGATGGAATCCAAAATTATTCCGAGGAACCTGAGAGAGGTAGCAGGCCCTGTTTTCTATTTTGACAATGGAACTCCCGGATCATTGAAAGTATTTTTTAGTGCTGTAACTCCTGTAGCAGGAGGTGACCTTGGAAAGCCTATCTCTAAAATATCATTCAGCAAATGAAGAACGAAAGGCAATCTCAGATTATTTAATAGAATCCAGCACAGCGCTTCTGAAAGAGAATTGAAAATGTGAGGACCACTGTGGCAACCGAAAGTGACTCTTACAGCAAAAAAGTATTTTGATCTCCATTTAATATCAAAAAGATGCCACTGAAAAGCATGAATAGGCATAACTTTAAAAGTCGCCAACCATGCTCTCCTTCCTGAAATTTCGATCATGTGAGTAGCGTCATCTATTTTTGCATAGTGCAAAGAGAATTGATCAGAGGGAATAAGACTGTTAATGCTCACTTTGATGCCACAAGAATATTTTTGGGTGGCTGCTCCGATGGGACTTATTCTGAAATGCTTAAAAGATCCGTAGATGGAGCATTCAAACGGGCCATAACCGGCAAAATGCCTGTTAGAAATACCAAAGTTGAAGTAATTTTTAATTACTTTTTTTATTTGTTTAGTGTTTTAAGACTAAACTAAGACTAAATCGTGATAATACATTTTTAGTAACAGCGACTCGCACTGCAGCCGACACTGATAATTTTAAAGCAAGGAAGGACTGAGTTTGTGAAGTAGGTTTATATATCTTGTAGGTTGATGGGAACTTCCCTGTAATTGGCTTCTAGTTTGACCAATGAATAAATGAGATGTACTAGGAACTTGTATTAATGATATTATAGATTTCCTGCCTGAAACATAGCAAGCTTTATAATAATTAACTCTTTAAGGTTGGGATGTCTCCAGGTTTTTAGTGTTTTTAGTACTTTTGATAATAACAGTCATAGAGTTCCAGTGAAGACCAGGACAGCAACATCAGTGGGGAAAGATACAATGTCACAGTATTAAAAATCATGGGAATGCTATTCAAAAGTGTATTTTTAAGTCTGACAGTTACAGTAATTCAATAATATGACAGATATGCTGCTTATCTTAGCATTTATTTCAGCACAAGGTGATGAGCCGGTTGTAATAAAAGCTTTGCAATGTACAGTATATGTGTGTTTAATTACACATCTGGACCTGTTTTCCATTGTATAATCTGGTGTTTTAAAAAAAAGCTAACAAGCTTCTGAGTGCAGTTCACATAAGAAAAATAGTCTGTAGGGCTATAATGAACATTCCTGTGCTTGAGAACAATTTTGCATAATCCGTCGAGTCTAACAGATGGAAATTATCATTTTATGTCCCATATATTAATAGATAAACAGAGAAATATAAGCGAGTATGACTGAATATAATAAAATATAATATAGGGGGAGACATTGTGAAAGAAGGGAACAAATTTATGACTTTTCATCAGTCAAGACGGAGTGAATATAACAGGTATAAAAGTAGAAGCAGGGAGTCTTTATCACTCAGACTTGCATTGGGTTCTGCAGATGAAAATGTTTGTATGCTGACCTTGATTGAATAGCCAGTATAGGTTTGATGGAAGAAGCATATCTTGTTAGCAGATCTGTCAATTCTGTGTATCTGTGAAAGTGGTTGACTGAAGCTTGGGATTAATACATTTGAAGTGTTTTTATTGTGCGATACATTTTAAATGAGTTCTACGCGTGATTTTAACAAGTGGACTACAGAGAGAGCAATGTGTCTAAATCAAAAGACACTAACCCTCTGCAACTCAGTTTGTGGAGCATGTCATAAACAAAAATATATTGGAAGTAAAGTGACCCGGGGTGCAATTTTACTGCAAAAACCTTAAAGAGATGTCACACAGGAGGACCATGCCAAATAAGTTATGATACTATGATATGACTATGATACTAGAAACCTGTGCAATTCCTTTAGAAATGTAGAGATGTGATTGGTTGATGTGGTTTGTGTAAACACTCTAGTTGCAGCATTCTTTATTTATGTCTCTTATCAATCCCCTTCCATACTGGGGAATTAATTGTTAAAATGCACATCATTTGATGAAAGGAGAATCTGAGCAATTGTAGTAGCACCACTAGTTTATTGGTCTTTTTATTTGAGACCTGTGTGCTCAAACTGGGATGCTGAAGTGGAGAAGCCCTTTTAATTTGAGAAAGAATGAGAGCACAAAGGCGACGTGACAGCTTGTTGATCAAGTAGGATAGCAATATAATCCCATCTCCATGCTGCTGAGAAACAACAATGAAATGCTGAAGCAAAATGATCTAGTTCTGTGTTATTAGGAACATCGGCATCAGCAGCTCTCATAGTTCTTTGCACATGGCAAAGCCATCATGTAGTTATTCTAAAGTTCCATTTTGCCTGCTGCTGTAGATGAGAAGACTAACGTGCAATTATACAGTACTAGGATGCAAGGGAGAGTAAAACAGATGTCTGAATAGATATGCAGGGTGTTGGAGGATCCTCCATGGTTTTGAAATGTGATACTGAAGAAGAACAGGGAATGGAGAAATAGTTCAACTTTTACAGTCTTTGGAGATGCAATTTTACAGTCTTGCAGGATAAAAAAATAAAAATAAAAACTTTGCAGATCATTAGTCTTTATTCCTTACTGTTTTTGCAAAGCATATATGTATATAAGTTCCATACATTATTGATGAGGGACTTAGTTTACAACAGTTATTTCTGTAACACTTGCTTGTCATCTTACCATTGTCATTCTACCATTTAAAATATTAAATGGACCCAGATAGCTATGCTAATGACTCCCACTTAAAATAAACAAAGAGCCTCCTCTAACACAACGTCACAGAAAACCAGTTTAAAGGTAGAAGTGTGCTGTAAATGACTGAATGCCAGGAAAGGTTATAAGAGTGTAATTCCACCCTGAGTCAGGCGGAACAATGAAAGCAGTACTACTACACTACTACTTTATTAAATGCAACAATGTGATGATGAAATTGTTACGATATAAATATATATATATCATATATATATTATATATTATATATATATATATATATATATATATATATATATATATATATATATATATATATATATATATATATTAAATGAGGGGTGTCCTGGAAATAAATTGCTTTAACAAACACCCAATGACTCATATGAAAATGTTTGTGGGTTACTGAGTAGGGTTACTGAGTATACACTAAATTAATGTCACAAAATTGTGATCTTTTATTATTATTATTTTTTTTTAATTAACAACAACAACCATTGATTTCATATGTATATATTTCATTAGAAAATGATTGAGTGCAAACAGCCAATCAGCTTCCAGATCTATTGGGCTTCTATTTTGCATAGATGCCCGCTGGAACGTTGACGTGCTTAACTGTGAATTCAATTTAAAATCAATCCGTGCCTAAATACCATTTTTTTCCCCTTAACATTCTAATCTATAACATAAAACTCTACATAAACATTGATACTTTCTGATGCTGGTCTAGAGACAAGAAAAATCATGTCTATGAAGGCTCAATTCGCAGCTACTGGACAGCAAACCAACAGGAAAGACAAGATTGGTCCACAATTCTGTCATAAACTGGATCCAAACAATGCCCTGCCTCAAAACCAGCCAGCCAATCCACTCCCTTCTAGCGACTTTTACACTATAGTTTACACTATACACTATACTGCACAGGCTGGTCAACAGTCCCACAGTTAATTTATCTGGCAATGTCATATTAACAATAAAAACTATTTTCTCTACATTTTTCTATTCTAATTATGATAGGGACTATTTTCCTCAGCGGAATGTTACACAGCAAAATATAAGAAGTTCAAGGTAAACATAGGTTTTAGAGGTTTTTTTAAAGAGAAAATAAAGAAATAAATCATTTTCTAATAGCAATAGAGCCCAACTCCAGTTGCGGTCATCTACCACAAGGTAGAGCCTCCATCAATGGGCTGTATCACTTAAGTAATAATCTAACAGGTTTAACTGTCAATTTAGCATGTAAAGGGTTGGGTTGAAAGTGACCTGTGTTAATGTCTGACTAGCATGTTGTGAGGGCATGTATAATACATTAGAATTTCATTTAGGATATTTCAATATGAACTACAAAAAAAAAAGTGAATCATTAGGGTTAATAACCCTTTACATTTCATTCTGTAAAACATGACTAATCCTATTTAAATGGTTGTTACATGGACAAAGTACCAAGGCATTTTGACTTCCCTCTTCCTGTCTGTAACAAACATTTAACCAAAAATAGGTCCAATCAAAACTGATTTACATAATTTCCATTACTGTCTAGAAATTCACACATTAGGAGTACTTTAGTTTGCACATTCTCATCAACACCTCATTTACTTTACAGCTTTCATGAGATAGCTTCCTTAAGTGCTGTACAGGAACCAGCTTAAGATTTCATCAGACAAAACAAATTGTTTTAAATTCCTTGTGCAATCTGGATAATTAAGATGCTAAAATTGCTTTTTTTTTTTTTTTTTTATAAAGATACTGTTGCAAAACTCAGAGTCTGACATTTTCCATAGCAATTTTGGTGTTTGCATTGTTTCTGTAAAGAAATGTCCTGTATATATTTTCTTAAGGACTATGATGCAATTGGATTGCTTTATAATCTTATAGATATATATATATATATATATATATATATATATATATAATAATATATAATATAATCTGTTATTATAAATATATAAATTTTTACTGGTGGGGCTACACATGTTTGATTTTATTCACTCAACGTGTCCATGGGTTTCTGTTTGAATAGAAAAAATGACTGTGATGCTCAGGGTATAACAAACAATGTACTTCCCCTGATAATATAATAAAGCTCCTAGTATCAATACAATAACAAAACACAGTGTTTGATACACACTAGTGATGAATTATGGAAATTGCTGTGGCAAGATCATAGATCTTTTGGTTAAGCTTCACCATAATAATGAAAAATAAATTTGATGGGATCCCCACTGACTCATCTTGGAGAGCAAAAAGAGTCCTGGTTCAAATCATGGTTGAGAGCCCAAAGGAAATACCTGAGGATACTTCCCTATATTAGACTTCAGCAACCCTTTCTAGTCAGGTACCCTGCAGTCTGACCCATCCCTCAGTTTCAGTTCTCTGGAAATGCTATTTCCACAAGCCATAACAAGGATTTATTTCCAGAGGAGGCTACTGAATCAGTATCCCAAAAGGCCTGTATACTGTACATAATCTTGGGTTAATGCTACATTAACACTAATTTAAAAGACAATAAATAAATAAATAAATAAACAAATAAATAAATAAACACTACAGCATTTGAGAGAAATAATCATTACCGATCAAGAACACCAATCCTTACACATTAGAGAGGCACTAGAGATAGAGGAAAGCTGTGTTCTCATAATGTGTACTAACACTTTTTATCTAAGGAAATGTATTCTATTTGCAAATGATGCATTTTAATGTGATGTGAAATCTTTTTTGACTTATTCCAACCTGTGGTTTTAGACTTGATGAATCAACCAGTCTGTGCAGATACAGCTCAGCATGCAGACTCTCGAACCCTGTTGCTCAAAGGGCCTTTTAAAACATGAGACTTCTAATTTGTCAAAGACTCCGCATGATTACAATTCGGAGGCAGACAGCATCTACAAAAAGCCACTTTTCCTTTAAGACTCCATTTAGCTACTAACCAGCGAATGGTTGCCACAGGCAAACAGCACTGACTTAAATTATTTTCCAAACAATCTGTCAAGATCATGCAGAGATAAATGTGTGATTTAGCATGGCATGATGTGCAACTGCTTGCTAATAAGCATAAATGCTGTAGCTCATGCAAACTGGCTGTAGCACAGGGAAGAGCAGGCAGCAATACAATGAGTGAACTCGGGCAAGGCATCATTATGTTCAAGGTCCTTCGTAAAGTAGAATATTCCTTTTAATAAAGACAATTTTACAGAACAGGGCTATTTCACATTTCTAAAACGGCAATATATGTTTTACAGAGTGGTCATATACTGTACATTTACATTCAAAGACCCTTATTTAGCTTGGGTTGCTACAGTATATGTAGGTCAAATTCATAATTGTCACATCTTTGCAGTTGAAACCTAGCCATACATTATTTGGGAGTTTTCATTTTACGTGGGTGTCTAGCAGGGGCGTCATTTCAGAAAAATGCTAGGGGGGTGGGCAATGTTGTGTCACCATTGAACATTCTCTGTCCCAAACAGCATCATGAATGAGAAAAAATAGACATTAATTGGGCCAGTTTACAACCAGATAGCATGTTGCAAGTTGTCAAGATAATTCTTATTCTTAAAATAAATCATACAAAATGTAAGTATTTTTAAAGCACAGCACTGGTTTATAAAACAGTTGAAAATGTCATTCCACTAGTCTCATTTTATGGTAATAAACTGTGTAATGTTAAGGTTGTTGTTTTCTCTGAAACCTTTGTGTTTTAAAAGTGGGTAAACCCTTTAACGCTAACCTAATTGTTCTGCTGCCAGCTTCCAATATCCCAGTCAAGTAAAAGATTTAATGAATAGCAATACAACATCAATTTTAAAAATGGTTTTAGAGTATCTGATAGGGACATTAGACGACTTATTTCAGGTCATTGAAAAAAAAAAAAGAAAACAATGTATTGCATGGGCTTTACAAAAAGAGCCAGGGGTAAAAATGCAGTTTAACTCTTTAATTTAGAGCATCCATCCAAATTCATCTCGCCAGATTTGATACAGACAACCTTGAGTTAAGTTTGATACATTCCACCTGTTTTCCACAAAGAATGATACTGTGTGTTATAAACCAGTGAACATAAACTAAAATAAACATGGAATTGAATGACATTAGAAAAATCTAAAATAGAAATAGGGTTAAATTGTAACCCAAAAATGCACAGCACTGTCCTACACAAGCCCAAATCTAATTTTCAAATCTATGCAACCTTTTCTTTAGAGCATTTATAAATAATTTGACCTGGGCATAAGCAATATTATTAGTTTCTTCCACAAGTGAATTCCTCCTTTTTGTCTCGCTGCATTTATTTTTTGGGGGGGTTTTCTACCTTATGCGGCAAACATATCCGACATTTCCCTTTGACTCATCATGACATTAATAATCTTATATTATTATAGAAATAATAGAATGTAATTCTGTATTGTCGATATAATCATTGGACAATGATGAACTGTCAATCAAAAACTGCCTATGATGGCTTGAGACTGAGTGGGAGCAACCATCACCCACCAGATCCATGTTGCTCCATAGCAAATGACACCCTTAGTGTCTGGTCTATACTGTTTGTTTCAAAGCCTGCCAGGTACAATTCCAAAGTAAACTGCATAATGAGTGTAGCTATGAGCTTTGAGGCAGATTACTGCCAACTAGATGTACTTTTAAATACAATGATTAAATATCTGTTTAATAAGCTCCAGTTCATTAATATCACTGGGGATTAAATATCTCACACCATATGCTTTATTTTTCATTTTGGGACTCATCTCTACAATCAACTACCAGTATATTCCCAAAATGCATGAACGGTTTGGACAGTCTTCACTTGTTGTAGTGGTACTAGTACTTGACCTATGGAATCTTAATGCATACAATATATTTGTGTACTCGAGAATATTGTGAGTCGGTTATGTTGTTGGCCAAGGTACCAGAGGCCAACAACCCCAAACATTCCAGAATCCCTTAGAGTCATGAAATGCTTTTCTGAGCTAATCCAAGTCGAGGTACTTTGTTTGAGGAAGAACTGCAGGACGAAAGTTTTGTGGTGGAATTATGTCCTTTTTCTGTTGTTTTCAAGAACACATGAAAAATAACTTGGAGTAATCCTTGTGCTCTTTAATCACAGATGATAGGCAATTGTGTTTACCGGTTTGGTAGATATGCTTAATGAATCATATCCAGCGCCAGTATATGTGACATTTATAACGCTTACAAAACAAGGTTCTTGAAAATCACACTGACAACTGAAGTACCATAAGTGCTTTGTTTTTAGAATAAAGCATTTCTTATGTTACCTGGATATAGTATATATGTATGTGTGTGGATTAAACCTTAATGTTTAACTCATTCATTATTTATATATACATTTTCACTTAAGACCCAAGACCTTGCTTCTTTTGAGGATCTCAGCAGACAGAAAATATAATTTATCACCTACAATCCTGATGTTTATTAGGCTTCCAAATCTGTTCCGATCTGGTTCAACTGTTTTTAACTCTCTGGATCAAGGCTGATATCATTGCAGGTGATTGTCAGTATGAATTTGGAGCAATCACATTTTTACAATCTTTGAATCTTATAAAATATTGGACATTTGACTGTGCACTTCAATTTTTACTTGTGTAAAGCTGTACACTACATCTACTGTAATATATGGATGGTTTAAGGCCTAATGACAGAGTTTGTTTGATATGCACTGTTTACACTGTTTTAAATGAGACATTCACAATCTAGAACTCAGCTCATATTTACTAAATAACGATCTATAGCACAGTAATTATGAATAAATAAATAAACAATGTATTTATAAATAAACAATGTATTGTAACCAAATTGTAATTACTGTGCAAAATGTGCCCTGTAGCTGAAATTGTTAAAATTTAAGTACAGCATAATTGATCTGTCAACTGTGTAACTGCTGGCATAAACATGTAATTATTGTGTGATATGGTCCCCGTACCTGGAAATGTTACCAGAAGTGGTCATGGAACAAATAGTGTTAGTCATTAAAAATTGGTAATAAAAATCCAGTTACTGTAGTTCTATAAAGAACATGGGTACCCTTTTAAATATAGCTGAGACACAAATAATATCAATTCATATGGTCATATGTTCTATTGCTGGAAACTGTTACAAAAAATGTTATTAATATCGGTCTTAAAATGCAAATTATCCAGGCTGCTTTGGTGCCTGGGTTGGCACTACCTTAATCAGACGCTGAAGTAAGTGTGTTACTCAATAGGGCAGCTATACTGTACCACATGGGTACAAAGTCTGATGGCTTCACATATGTTTTGGCTCTTGTAGATGGTTGTAAATTGTATCTGTCTTTCTCCTCCAGCTGAAGTAGATCTGAAATTAGACAAACTCTTCCTCTTTGAAAGAATACCAAGCAAAGTATTGCCCCGATATAAAAAGACCTCAAAAGCATTTGATCTGTGTTGTCTTTTAGTTTAGGATTCTTAAAGATCCAGTGAATGAATTACATTTTTGATAGACTAATATGCAGCTCCTGCGTTGGGTTTAATAGCTGCCCTATACACATAACAAGGAAAGACCAGTGTTGTTAAATGCGTTGTATGGTACCCCAGGCCTTTTTGTGCCCTTTAGTGCCCTATTAATCATCTAATGGCTTTTCTTATGGCTGCTTGTTTGTGTTAAGGAAGCATATTGTTGGTTTTAGAATAAGAATACCTATTTAATTATGAATTCATTATTCATTTTATTACTAGCAGATCATCGTAAAACCTTAATATTCTCATTAAATGGGAAGCTCAGCAATAACCAGGAGGGGAATGTAAAGGAGCTAGGGATAGCTAATAAGAAGTAGAGTAATGGATTACCAAAACTGTTTAACAAAATAAGAGTCCTTTGAGCTGTATGCTCAGTTAGAGAAAAAGGGCAAAGGTGTTATAGCTTTATGGCTAAAAATAATTAACACTGAATCCTGATTGAGTCGTTGCACAAACAAATGGGCTCAAATCAATGGTGAGATCTGAATTAAATTTTTGCAATACTCACCCATGTAACCTTCTGAATTGAGGTGCAATATAGCTGCCCTCCAGTTCACATCAAGGCTGATTGAACCATAGGCTGAAATGAGCTTTTAAACAGCAATATAAACATCCTGACACAGTTTTGTTTATCATATCATGCATAACTATTAAACATGCAATAGCGCTATATCTAGAAATACTAAAATACAAGGAAAAATGTTTTGACCTGTCCTCCTTTTTTAAAAAAAAAACACTGAGAAAGACTTTTGGTCAAAACATTTGTCATACAATTCTAGTTTCTTTAAAAATGCCTTTTTTATCAACATGTTGTGTACCACAGTATTGATATTTTAGTCGATAGTCCTATTTCACTGCTGTTGCTGTTAGCCACCACATTATGTTCCATTATAAAAACATATTGAAAGCAGTGAGCATTGAAGGGACAAAAAGAAAGGGGTTTTGTAGAAAAAATGAGACTGAATCCATTAATTTAGATTTTTTTTAAAAATTAAACCAAGTTGCTATGCCATGGAAATGTGTCTCTATTATTTTTTATTGACACCTAAAGCATTAAACAGTGACATATACTGAATGCTATATAGTACTTTCCACATCCCCGTATTCAGAATACAATTTACTTTGTTACTTTTTCAACTATCTAAAAATGATCTATTGTATGGTTGAAAATGCTTTCTTCAAATGAAAGGTACTGAATAGAAATAAAGAGAATGTGCTCTTCACCCTTAAAGGAAAATCTAAGCGCAGTCATTTTATGAATTTCTCATAATTGTTATAATCAAATTGTTTTCTTTGTACTAATGCTTCTAGTAATTGTTAAAAAATAGGATACTGACACGTTGTTTTATTCTTCCAAGGTTTATTCATTACTTATTTACCAAGCTAGATTATTTTTTTTTTTTACAATAAATAAAATAATGGATACAAATGAACCACCTTATCCAATAATTACTTCTTTGACTCCTGACTTGAGGTAAAGCCCATATAAAATAGGTTTCCTTGTGATGAATGTAGAAAAGCATTAGTTTGGACATTAAATGAACCTGTGATTCTGCATAGCATCCTTGATTGTGGAATAAGTTAAACACATTGATGAGCAGTTGATAATTAGGGACCAGGAAAACTATAGACATTATAGTTACAAGAAACCAATAATCCAAATATTAATAGTGCAGTAAACAATAATAGCCAGTTCTTTGTAATAATAACATGTTATAGAAATAATGTACAAACACAATGTACTATATCAAAGGCATTTATAAGAAACTATTTAATTACTGTATAATGTGACATGTCAAAACCTTTCATAATGCAACAATAATCATGTGAACTTTTCATAATACATGTTTTAATGTGTCACAGTTTGTATAAAGCATACCAGTTTATTAAAAAAAATGTGAATGATAAATTGCATGTCATGTTATGATGTAATTATAAGGATTGTCTCAATGCCTTAGTTACATATTCTGATACTGTTGTTAAAACTGTATCATCTTGTTATTGAAGGTTTTGCTGTACAAATTGTGATTATATACCCTTATATATATAGATATATATATATATATATATATATATATATATATATATATATATAATTGGTATCATGTTGGTACATAGGAAACATCAATTGTTAAACATTCTTCAAGAAGTAAATTCGTAATGGACCTGTGGACCACAAGTCTAATAGCAATGGACACAGTCTAATGAAAATGGTGACACCCACTGACCTATATCACCAATGAAATCAGTATCATTTTTCACTTGTCATAACATGTCAGTTTTTGGTGTGTTTAGAAACGGAAATAGTGAAGGCTCTGGGAAAGGCATCATGCATCAGTCATCTCGATAGGAAATACTAATACAAACTAAATGCAATGGTTGTAATTGGACTGAAGATTTAGTTAAGCAAGCTTCCTTATATAATCCAGAAGCAGTGTCCTGAACAACATAATAACACAACATGGGTACCTTGGTTTGAGCAGTAAAGGAAACAGTCTTTTCATCATAAATCTTTTCATCTTTTTCAAATTGTCTTCATCAATAGCTGTGCTTTCTGATACAAATATGCACTGAGCTGTACTGAGGCCTTATCCAAAGTCAGTATGAAACTCATGCTTATATGTTTGTATTGGAGGTGTACCTTTCTTGAATAAAAAAAAAAAAAAAAAAAAACATTTGTTAGCTTAATTTTTTCACTACACTTCTTACCATGGGACCTTTAGGAAATATGTCAACTTTCTAAATACAATTTTTTAAAAAAATATGCAAAATATGTCATGGAATTAGTAGGGGTGTGCAGGATTCAGAAATGGGTAGGGCAGAAATTGTACTGTAAAAGCCTATTGGTTTGATTTGAATTTCTTTAAACGGCTTTATTCAGACTCACAAAAAAAAAAAAAAAAAAAAAAAATCAATACAGTAATTTGATGACAGTGTAAAGAAGTTCACTTTTGGCTAATTTTTCCACATCGATCACTTTGATTTATTATCTATATTCGTCTTCATAACAAAACCATTATGTAGTAATAATACAAATATAATAAGGAAGTATACTGTGTCTTTGATAAGAACTTTTTATATTATTTAATGATTAAGTTCTCTAATAATTACTTACATATAAAGTATTATAGAGAAGTCTTTCAGAACAAAATGATTCGGGTAACTTCTCCCAGTAACATACATTTTCTAGTCATGGTGGCAGTTATATTGCCCTACTTTTTCACAGCCTGTAATTTCAGCTGATGACTGTCTGTTCTTGACATTTCATCTTATTAAGTGTACTATTTCTCTTGTTTGTTCCCCAATGGTATGAACGATGATAGACGTGCGGATACATTCTGCATGGAGTCTTGTGGATTTTCTTCACTCAGAGCAATATTCTGCATGTAGGAGCTGTCACTAAGGTAATATGGCCTTTATTTCCCTTGAACATATTAAAGTCTCTTGTGCTTGAAGTCTTAGACACTGACAAAAACAGAATTTTAAGACCACATTAGCGTACTGTACTCATGCCTCACAGACACAAAGAATTGTTGTTATTTATATTGTTTTACAAAGCACTTCTAACACCTGAACATGTGATTCTTGACTTGCAGTACTTTACATTCAATATCATTGCTGTTATTATTCCTCATCCAGACCATTTTCTAACTGATATGATTTAATTCCCAGTTGCTTTCTAAATTAAGGGTTAACTAAAGGATTTATAATTATAGATATATATATTATATATACCCCCAGCCATATATATATTATGATATACCCCCCCCCAGTCTAAGACCGATTTCAGTTGTTGGGACAATAGTCAACGCTACTGTTTGAACGATCGCCCCACCCCAACTTAGCTGAAAGTCAAATCTTCACCATTCATTTCTGGATTTTAATAACCAGCCGCAAATAATGTCTCAGGGGAAATATTGCGACTCACATGAAACTGTGTGGAAGCAGTTGCTATGTGCATTGAATGATTCAGTTTTAGGCTTAGTTGTTATCTTCGGTTCAGATAACGAAGACGTGAAATTCTTTTTTTTTTTAATGTTTTTATTGTCAAAGTGAATTTCTTTTAAAAATACTGTGAATTTTATGGTCCCCAATATGACTGCTGCCATAATGCTCTTTCCTATCAGCTGCTTTGTAACTTTTTCTTTGCACCCAAATAAGACCAATTTGATATCAATCTTATTTGTGGACCCTTTAAGAGCCAGCGCTGCTGTTCTGCCGCATCATAAATCCCATTTTTTTACAAATGAGCCCCACCTTCAGTTTGCCCATGCATATAAATAAGGCTTGACCTGCCTTAAAATGCATGGCTAACGAGTGGTGAAACTCATTACATGGCGAAGTGCATTTTGGCGGGGCTAACACAACAATTTTAATGCTGGCGTAAACTTGCCATAATGCCCTAATGCCCTAATGGACATTATTTACGTTATATATATATATATATATATATATATATATATATAATGATTTATCTACTATCTATCTATATATATATATATATATATATATAGGGTATAATCTACTATGTATATATGGGACTGATTAGATGATACAGATTACACTTTCTTATTGTTACGCAGGACACTGTAAGAGATTGTAACTCAGGCACCATTTTTGATATGGAATATTTTAATGCTACAGTGCTACTTTTGATGTTAATTTATTATTTTGTGTGGTGTTTTCACACTGGACACTGCAGTTTCTTACTTGAGGAGATTACGTAAAAGCCTTTATTTTAGCGGACTGTTATATATTTAGTGTTTATATATTCTTTTATATATAGCAACTTTTATTTTTATTGGCTGACTGTTCCTCCCCACGACCCTCCTCCTGAACACTCCCTCACCCAATCCCCCTGTTTCATTGCCATGATTGGCAGATGGGTCCAACCAGCCCTTTCCTGCACGAACACGCATGTATCAGATAGCCAGCCCTGCTACACCCATACATATATAACACAAACTTTAAGAAACTTGTTTCATTTTGAAATACAACGGATCAAAAGGTAATTACTTTTAACAAGTTACATTTTATAAGAACAAACATAAGATTTCAACAGGCTACCAACGATAAGTGAGAAGCAGACATATTGAATCGTTATTTGACTCATTATTGGAGATTCAAAAAAAAGCTGAATTTCACTTCTGACACCAAATCAACTCAGTAGAAGAACTATCTGCTCTAAATTGAACAGGAATTTAACATTGGGAGGATGCAGACTTTGAAATAGCCGTGCTATGTGGAACATTGCCTTTGACCTTGAGTCTGGGAGTATACATGTTGTGTTTTCTCTGTCATTTGTATGTCCTAGCCATGGTCTGGTATGGTTAACATCATGCTGTATAATATTTCTAGAAAACTGGATCCACTGCTAATTAACACCGGCTCCAACTTTCCTTTTGTTTTTTTGAAAATGTCCAGTGGAAAACCAAGATGTCAGGTTGTATTCCTAATACTTGTACACAACATACAATTGCTCCCCTATAAACCCAAGTTTAAATCAAATAGCAAAATTAAAAGATCTGTTGTAAAACAACCCCCCCCCCAAAAAAAAAACAAAACAAAACAAAAAAAACCCAGCAAATCCATACATTTTTCAAGGTTATGGAAAACAAATAATGTTTTCTACTTGAATAAAGAAATTTGTGGAATGTTTTTTAGTAACTTAATTGTACTTGTATTGACTAGTAACATCTCTCACCAAAAATAACTGATGGGAACATGCATGCACTGCACTATCCAAGCAAGTTCACATACACAAGCAATAATAACTAAAGGTTCTGTTTTCAACAAAATTGCATTTCTGTTTCAATTTCCTGTGTTGTTTGGATGTAATCAGGTTTGGATACTGTGCTTGGAATTATCCTGCAATAAAAACGCCAACAACAAAATGGAAAGCTTTCCACATGCCATGTCTGGTGTAAGATCAGATCTAACACATTTCTGTAAGCACTTGACTCACTGAAAAAAGCAACATAAGCCACACAGTGTTCATTTTATTTCTGCTGCAGGTTTGATTAAACCCAGCATTTCACTGTCTACATTTACCTTGCATAAACTCCGACATGTATTGGCATAAGTAGAATTATCAACCATCAAAGATACATTGAGTAGTTTTAGAGCTTTCAAACAATTTATTGCCATCCACTAGAGAATATAAGCTTGTGATATGCATTGTATCTTGCCATAGCTTTGTTTGAACAATATATTGTAGGTCTTCCATGTAAATACAGTGTAGGTCATTTAATAATCAACTTACAGTGATATGGGTTAAAAAACAAAGCTCCTATATCTGAACACAGACATGATAACTGTTTCACATCAAAAGTTATATCTGCAACACATACATTGACAAAGGTGTTAGTTAATAATTATTATTATTATTATTATTATTATTATTATTATTATAGTATGTTACAATTATACATATCCGATCTCATTGACAAAAGTGACACGGGAAAGCTGCCTTGCCAGTGTGTGTGTGTTTGTGTGTGTGTGTGTGTGTGTGTGTGTGTGTGTGTGTGTGTGTGTGTGTGTTATGTTTAACAAATTAGATTTAACAGAAATATCCATTATGACATTTTGGAAATTGTTCTATTTTGTTGTTCATGTTATGTACAGTACATGACATCACAAACAGATGCTGGTAACTTCACAAGTACAGTAGTTCTGGAAGGTTGATTGTAATCTGCCATCATACATCAGTGGGAATATATATGTATATATTAGTGATATATATATATATATATATATATATTATCGAGATGTATATATATTATATATATGATATATATATATATATATCTATATATATATATCGAGATGTTTTAAATTTAGGATACAGCTTTAGCAAGATGGCTTAATGGTTTCGATACCCTCTCGCAGAGAAAATGCGATTTATTTTAAGGGGTTTAAGGGATTATTTAGTCTAGCCAATAATGTGAACTGATGGGGGAGTTTCCATGTGTGAGGCATAGGGTAAATCTAATTTACTCGTGAAGATGACGTAAAACACACAACAGCTTTGGGGGCATTAAATACACCATGTAGGGTTTTGAAAAATGAGAAGCAGTGTGAATCCTGGTAACCCAATAACATTACTGCCAACATAATATCAGCTCATTCTTATTTTTTTCAAAGTTCAAACATAAGTTATGTGCAGTAAGTAAAGGGTCTGTTATGCTAAAAGAACTAAACAGGAACTAGAGGTTCAGCACCGTGGACAGCATACCTGAAGAGCAGGGGCAGAGAGGATCAGAACCATGGCCAGCGATCACCACAAAGAATTAAAAAAAAGCTCAACTACATTGAGTAGGAAATATTAACAAAGACATTTGTGTATAGCCCACTCTGATACTCACTGTTAAAACTGACATATCTGGCAGGTCGTCTTCTTCCCAGGTCCTTGTCTTTGAGTTTTCTCAAATGTGCAATAAAGAGCACAGCTATGGGGGAAGGTATTGTGCCAAGAGCCATGATAACTGGACAGCAGATAAATGAAATCTGTTGAGCTGAATATCTGGTTTTCAATGAAGAAACCTGCCACCAGGAATCCCATAGCTTTCTTTTCAGGTACATTGATTTAAACTGTAAAATTAATAAATATCATCAATTATTCAGAATGGTCATTTGTCAGGCACTTAAATATGTGTGTAGTTTTAAAAAAAATAGCTTTAGAAAAAAAAAGACTTTTAATAAGTCAAGATGGAAGTAGATAATTGCACACAGTTGCCATGGTTCTTAGTATAAGCTTCTTTATAAGGATAGCACAACCATATTTAAAAAATAAATCTGTATTAAATCATAGAGCCTTGATTCACAAAGCCCTGATTCATATATCACCACCTTTATTATTATTATTATTATTATTATTATTATTATTATTATTATTATTATTATTATTATTATTATTATTAATTGTGTCTTAAACTAGACTGTAAATGTTCTAATATAATATATAATTATGTTATATAACCTATTCATTATGTCATTTTTGGAGCTTAAATGGAGGGTATTTGTAGATGAGTATTCTGAAAATATACCCCTTCCTTAGCTACCACACAATATGTGTATGGAAAGTCAATGCAGTAAGCAGCCAGAAACCTTCTCAATATGTCTTCTTCCTCTACATTAATATGAATGGAAGGCATGTCCCATTACTTCTGATATGATAAGGTGCTCAGAGACTGCTAAACTCATTTTTAACCAGTCTAATTAAGATAGGATTTATCAGAATGACTCAAGTATAAGAAGCTTTACAAATAGTTGTTTAGGCATTTTTACACCATCAACAGAAAATCTTTTAACACTAGTTATAAAAATAAAGATTTCAGAATTATGTATTAGAAGGTTATTCAATTATCCATCAGAGAGCTTCATAGGAAGACGGTTTCCTTCAGAACAAAATGCGAGATCCTCGGCCACACCATATCATATACTTCCCTTACATAAATACATTATTATACTTTGAATATTTATAATGATTATTATTTATTTAATTCCGTAAAGCACCTTGGGACATTTTAAAACTGGAAGAGCATTATATACAGTACGTGTTTCCGTTGTATTGTATAGCATTTAGCAAAAGCAATAACATTTGCATGAATAATAATTAGTAGTTAGGATTCATTTAAACTGAATGTGATAAACTAAGTAAGAAACCCCTACGAGTTCTCATTTTCATTTGCTTGCATGCAATAACCAATTTTAGTCTAATATGGACTGATTGAAGCTCACTGGACCCATCAAGTCTTTTAAATGTCATGTCATAAGATCAAGAATATCAAGAAGATCAATGAGCTAGAAGATTGTTTAGTTATCTGTTATGCAAAAATCCTTCCGAGTCAGTACTTCCACTTAACTAACCACACAAAAATAAAATGCAATTTGCAAGTTGTCTAGTCAATATGTCCTTGTGGTATTTACTGCTCATTCTTCCCCTGTATAATTTTTTTCATCCATGTTATCCAGAGGCTTGTCCTAAATAATACTGGTTCATTTGTCTCAGTTTTTCATCCTTGAGCTAAAGGTTTCCACATAACCTATGTCCCTAATATGACTTTTATTTTTCCTTTTCTATACCTGGTTTATTCTTAATATATTCTTATTCTAAAATGGAATGAAAAACTTTCATTATCTAAGCCTTACCTTTGGAACAGGTGATACATCTCTGACTATTTAGACTCTCTAGGTACACATTGAGCCACGAAGGAGAAGTACACGAGAGTGATTACCTCAGAACTCTGTGTGTCTGTTTGAGCCATTCTAGACATCACTCTTTATTAAGCCTATCTCTAGGTACATATTTGTCTCCAAATTACAGAGAATCAGAGCAGTTGTTAGGAAATCAATTTTGTGAATGCCTATTTCAAAGAGAAGAGGTAACATTTATCTATATAGAATATGTCTGAAAAAAGGGGCTTCAAAATCAAGAATTGAATGTGGTTGGTAAAAGTAATGGTTTATTATAATAGTTGTACAATAAAACGCCATAGCAGTATGAAATAAAGCAAGACCTAGGTGGGAAAGAAGAAATCTTCTTGGCTATGCCCTGTCCAAAGTGGAAATAGCTGGGTGAAGATTGCACACTCTAACAGGGTCTTCCTACTATGTTCTGCTCTTACTAGAAAACTTTAAATAAATATTAAGAACCTTTGGATTTAGTTTGTAATTTCTGTAAATTTAAGGCTACAGTGAGCTTTTCAAACCACTTGTGTGTGTGTGTGTGTGTGTGTGTGTGTGTGTGTGTGTGTGTGTGTGTGTGTGTGTATATATATATATATATATATATATATATATCACAGAGAGAGAGAGAGAGAGAGAGTAGAGAGAGATAGATAGAGAGCTCTATTATCTATCTCTGATATCTTTGTATAGCTTGTCATAGATGCACAATAAAAACACAACAGTCTAACTTTTACATCAATAGCTCATTGGTAACATACATAGTGCTATTTACATTTTAGATATTGAGCAGATAGGTTTGTTGATTGTTTGAGTAGTATTGTTCCTTGGGATAACAAAATACTGAGCTCAAGTCATGTGATTTCATAAAAACATCAGGTGCTTAGTGTTTGGTATTTGGGTTGAGTTAAAATTGCCAAAATGAGATGATTAAGAATCTGTATAAAAAGCCATTAGAAAAGACATGGTTTTATTTAACGCAAGAACAGCGATAGATTCGATCATGTCCTGCTTGAGTAATGAAGATTGCCTGGCTAGCAGCATGATTAAAGACAGTCTGTCTGTGAGAAAAGTTGCCCGGAAAGTGAGATGTTCTGCTTCAACAATCAGCAGACTAGTCCAGAGAAACCAGGAAACCGTCTCTGTGAGGGACAGACCACGTCCTGGAAGGCAGAGGGTCACCACACTGGCCCAGGACCGTTATACTAACTGTTGCATTGTTCAAGCCGAATAGTGGGGTGGTGGAAGTGTGATGATGTGGGGAGGAATCTCCTTTAACACAAGAATGTCTTTGGTGCAGATTGAGGACAAATTTCCTGCTGAGCGATACATTGGTGAAGTCCTTGAGGCAACAGTTTTTTCCATTCCTGCAAGCCAATCCAGCAGGACAATGGAAGACCAAAAAGTGCTAGGATTACAATTGCACGACTTCAAGAAAACAATGTTGAGGTCTTGCCATGGCCAGCTTTTTCTCTGTGGGACCAAATCGCCAATGCCATCCACAGGAAACAACCACGACCAGCCAACCTTCACCATCTGGTTGCAGCTGCACAGGAAATCTATCCAGAGGCTGATCAGGTCTATTCATCAACCCTGCTAGGATTGTGTTATTGCTCAGGGAGGACATAACTGATACTAACTTTGTAATGTTTTCATTTTGACAATGTGTCACGCTTCATACTGAAAACTTTTCATGATTCTTTGATCTGTATTTTTATTCACATTTTCTGGGATTTTGTGTGATATCTTTGTTTCAAATATTTGATTAAATCCATTAGAACTGAGTGTTGCATTTCTTTTGTTCATCAGTATGTATTATTTGGTAACAGTTTACATTACGTTCCCTGTAATTACATTGCAATAACACAGATATGACAATACAGTTACGAGTTAACAACAAGGTTCATTACAAAATGAAAACTGATAGATGTTTTACTATGTAACCACATGTGTAAATGTAAAATTTGTTTTATGTTTTAAACGCAAATTTGAGAAATAAGTTATAACATAGTAATTCCTATTCACACAGCTTTAACTCCTGAGAAATGAATGTTGTCTTGCCACTGCAATAGCTACGGAAAAGACGACCTCTGTTCCCAGGCCAATAGCCTCTTTTCACCCACCAAATCTGAAATACAAAACCTAACCTTGGAGGCAAGAGCCAGATTGGGAGTGATGGGGATCCCTGTTCTGTTTTAAGTCATTTGTTATGCTTTACAGCTTGTGAGGTTGGAAATCGGATTACCATAGTCTGACAATCTGCAGAGTTTTTTTTTTTTTTTTTTTTTGCTATCTATTTCAAAGAGCTTGATGTCTGAGACCAAAAGGATTGGAGGTGTTTAAGAAAAGGTTCCAAAGAAGTCTGGTGGAATTGCATTTCCCCATTCAGAATCACATTTCCCCCAACCGAAAGGCATTGTGAAATTTAAAATCTCATGCTACACAATATTAAAATGTTGCCAGTCATTTTGGATTGACTGATATACTGTTGCTTTTAAAAACAGCCCTAATTGTATTTAAAATGTACTTATTATATGCATGAGAAAAGCTTATATAACCCTTGAGTTCCAAAGATACCTCTGGCTTGCAGATTACAAGGAATCAGTATAGTACATCTCATTTTGAGCAGTGCTTGTTAATGTTATCTGTCAGCAAATGTATTAATTGACATTAATACAATTTAGCATACTGATACATTTCTGAGGCTAAGTAAAAGTTTAACCTGCCGATCTTAGCTTTTGCAATGAAAAAGATCTTGGCAATGTGTGCACTGCTGAAAATGATGACAAATTTGCATTGAACATGGCACAAAAGTTCCTTAATGGCCTATTGGACAAGATTTATTGCCATCTTCAGCTTAATGTAATTAATGTCAACATATCCAATTAGTAAGTTATTGGCAGAGTCACCGCAACTGGGAGGAAATTAAAACACATTCTGCTTATACGTGGAATGGCAACAAAAGAAAAGCTTCCAGTTAATCACAAACTAGAGTCAAGATATTTGAAATCTTTCAAGCAATGTGACATTATACATTATAAGCAATTAGATATTCAGCTGAGATATTCTGTCTCAAAATGAAAACTGACTACAGGTTTCCCTGTGTAAATTATGATGTCTGTCTGTCTGCCTGTCTGTCGTTTCACAGATTGTATTCAATTGTTCTTGGTTTTAATACCCATTATGCTCTGGGGCACTAAGACTGCTGCTCATTAGCATGCCAGCAGTTATGGAATAGTTCTAGTAAGATGACCCTGCAAATATCACAGTTTGTGTGAGTAATATTATGCTTTTTAATGCAATGATTCATTTTGATCATGGTTATTGGTACATTGTTGTTTTCCTAAACAGTGATCAAAAAGTAATAGTTACATAATCCCAGATGATTGTATAATGAATAGAAAAGCCAATATAATTTCGAATCTATTTTTGACGTTGTATTTAACCATAAACTGCAATGATTACTATTTAAGCATTGTTTTGAAAAAGTTGACAAATGAGTCCTTTGTGTATGTATAGAACATATAGAGACAGAGAGCGTTTTTCTATTGTTTACATTTGTAACTGCAGTGGCGAAGATGCACACTTGTGGAACGTAATGTCCCAATTGTAGTAGATGCTGGCAATGCTGTACTTCACATGCATCTTGTACATATCTGTTTCTATTTGAACATTTGAGAAATTCCAATAAGATACTGAGGGTGTTTGGTCTTCATTCCATTTAGGAGATTATGACATTTCTCATCAAAGACCCGTGGGGGAGATGTCAGAAAGAAGCAGAGAATCCTTGCCCAGTTACAGATTATTATAAGTAACTAATCCTTTTCAGAGTAATCTCAAGTAGATGTGACACTCAAACCAAATATTTACTAATCCCTCATTGGTATGAAATTGCACATCCATTCATAAATATTTAAAATCCTAATCCATTTAATTAAAATAGAGATTAGAAAAAAAATATCCCCAGGCTTCATCAATAGTGACTTACTTTATGTCGTGATACCTTAAGCTCTAAATCTATAATAGCTAGTTTAAGCAAGGGTTTATACTGGCTTTCAAGAGTCAAAAAAAAAAAAAAACCAAAACAAGCCTATTTAAATGAATATATCAATTCACAACATTAAAGAGAAAAAAAGTAGGTTATATTATATTGTTCAAATATTTTAAGAATGTCTTTATTAAATCTGCCAAAAAATATTGCTTATATGCCATTGTATAGACATGCTTTTGACAATACATGTAAATACAATCAAATAAAAAAGCTACATGGATTGTATAACAAAAAAAAAAAAAAACCACCACAAACCCATCTATCTGTGTGATACAAGCAATCAGGTAAGTAGACAATACACTATAGACTATTGTTGGCTTCTTTATGAACAAGTTTAAAGAATATGAAACTTAATTTTATTCACTTAACATTCTTAAAAAAAAAAAAAAAAAAAAAAAAAAAAAGTTATGTTTTAAAGCTTTTTGAATAGGGCACAAACTATCCAAATATAACTGTCTTGCTTAATTCCCAATTATGATATCCATAGTTCTTTGGTATAATTACAGAGGAAGTGCTAATGCAGAACAGCAAATCTGAAACTATTTTTTTTCCATTTGTGTCTATCATTCCCTTAAGCCCTAGCACTAAATAGAGGGAATCAGAAAGACATAGTGTTCATCAAGTGAAGATCACGATCTGACATTTCCATAAGCACTTTAAGGAGTTGGCCATCCCTCAGAGATTTGTAACAGAATATGAAGCTTTATAATACGCATTGAGCTAGGATGGCGAAACTCACACCACAGTTTATTTCAATCAATACTTCTTTTCTGATTTTGAGCAGGTGATTTGTGGAGCCGGCCTCTGGCTGCTTTGATGTGTGGTGCATTAATAAGCCCTGGCATTTGGGTTGATTACTCTCTCAATTCGAACCCAGCCCAGACAACCACTGACTAATCCCATCAGTACCTCTGTCCCAGCTCTGGCTGCCTCCTGTCTGTTTAGCTTTATCTTACACTTTCATTACAGAGAGTGTTCCATGAGAGGAAGTCTGACTTTGACAAGCTATACAGTGTTATTAAACCCCATCAGAACCTCTAAATGCTGTGTTGAGGGATTATGGGGGTTGACTGATATCAGTCTTTCTATCTGTTCTCCATTTTGGAATTTCAGTCTCTTGGAAGTTTCCTATAGTTTGCAAATATAAACTGGAAACTGAAACCTGAAAATATAAAAAACTATTAAAACACACACACACATGCATGCGAACACGCACACCCACCCACACACACACACTCCCACCTACCCACCCACACACACATTTTTGTATTCTTATACTTGTGGGGACTTCTCGTTGGCTCTCACTATATTTTTATTTACTATTTGTAACTTCAGTCAGACAAAACTCCACACAGGGTTAAAGTTGACAACAAAATAAATATTTTTGTACTTTTAGTTTTTAGGTTTTTTTAAGGCATATTTAGTTCTTTAAAAGGTGTTTTGTTGTTGTTGGGACATTTTCTCAAATTTTGTCCCCACCTTGATAGTAATACCTGCCCCCCCACACACACAAACACACACAAATATATATTTCTGCTATTTTCCTCCAAATATCCACACAAATCAGAAACAACTCAGACTTTAAGGTCTTGTGGGAAGTCTAAAGCTGTGTATTATTCATTTTAGAAATGTAAATAGTGTTTTGTTTCTTTCTTCATGACAAGCATTGTGCTAATGACAATTTAAATTAAATAGGTTTGAGAATCCAGCTCTGCATGTTAACCAAAGATCAACTGAAATGACTGGGGTCAAATCAGTTTAATGATTACTACAACTCAAAATGTTATATAACACACAACAAATGTTTACAATATACAGCTTCATAGTGACATAGTATACAGCATTTTGCCAGAAACAAACGCAGTGTCAAGTTAGGGTCATCAATTTATCCAAAGTTTTTCTTCATGGGGACATTGGTTGATCAGATAATTCATAGTGCTTCTCCAGAAGGAGTGTTAAGTTGATTCATGTCTCTGCTTTGGGGCAGTCATATGAAGAATATTACAGCTGTGCAATGGTGAGGGGTGGAGGGTTTACAGCTGAATGATATACAACAGTGGTCAAAAGCTATAGAATTAACTATTTTTTTTTCATAAAGTCGAATTAAATCTGTTTAATAATGTTACGTTAACATATTTAATTACATATCGCTTGTGATATTTTTGAAATCTGACATGAAATAGTGTACTATTATGGCTTCTCCAGTAGACACTTGCAATAACATTTTGTATTTATTTATTTATTTTTATTACATGATGTGAATTTAAATATCTAAACTATGTTCATATAGTTAAATTTTTTTTTGTTGTATTATTATGTCTCAATCCTAAAATTCTAAGTGATGCAGAATGTTTGGCCATAACTCTACATCACGCATTTTCTGAACAGATGGGAGTTGTTTTGTTTTCTTTTTAAAAAATCCACACCTGATTTGTAATTTGTTTTCAGACAGCAGGAGGCTTCAGTGCCCATTTGCAGATCCACTCCTCCACAGCTTCTCATTGCATCTCCACACACTTCAAATGCACACTCTAATAGATTATTCATAAGCCCAGAGCAAGCCTTCCCAAACCCACCTGTGATGTGCAAAAGCCCTGGATGGTGTCCTTCTTTTTACAGAGTAATTAACTGCTCTACAGCTAATATTGACAGAACACCTTTGAGGTGTTGCACACAGTTGGACTGGGCTTGAGTATTACAAAGGGAATACCACTATTTTCTAAGTATAACACGCACCCTTTTACAGTATTTTGCATTTGTATGCCTTATATACCTACATTCCGGATGTGTGTTATACACAAATATGCACATGTAACAGGGCAGAGGCTGGGCAGAGACCTCACACACCGCAAGCAAGTGTCTCAATCACTAAAAAGAGGTAACACTAATATAAAAATATTACAATATATTGCATTGATAAATATCTTTCTTTTTAAGTTCAACTCTTTGTATCCGGGATCCTCCAATGAAATTGTCTATTTGCAGCCATGACTGTGACATGATTATTACATATTTTTACCATGACAATTTTTTTTACAATATTTTAATACAGTAATCAGTGACCCAGGCTTAATTTGGATTAAATTAGTTTGATGCTGACGATACCAATTGTCTAAATAATTGATGAGTCCAGACAGACAGAGACCTTTTCCATATTCCTGAATGATTCAGGCAGGTGCCAGGTATTACCCAATACCTACAGCCAATATCAATTATTTATGTTTCCTCTTCCAGAAGATAGATGGCAGCTCCCGGTTCTAGTAAATAGCCTGCACTGAAAAGGCATTTGTCATTCCTCACTTATGTGTTTGACTGCATGATTTTGATATGACTTCCACATAATTTTTCAATCTTGCATTGTTGGACTTGCATTGATCTCAAATAAGACATCTGCCATGACTTGTAGTAACAGAGTTATAAAGCTGAGCAAGAGAGTCATAAAACTGCCCCTTTTCAATACAGCAATTTACCATTCCAGTTCATGGTAAAATATTGAGTACAACGACAACTTCAGCATATCCAAGTGCGTTAGAATGATGAGATGGTAAAAGCCTTGTAATAGAACTTATCCTTCATAATTTATCATGTCACCAGAATCCCTTGATGGAAGTACAATTACTTATTATTATTATTATTATTATTATTATTATTATTATTATGTGTCAAAGTTTTTTTTTTTTTTTTTTTTTTTTGTGAAATATTGATATGGTATGCATACCAACGTCATTTGCCAGTCTTGTGAATTTTAAGCCACCTGCCATTAGATGTCTCACTGGACACATTACTGTTGACAACTGTCATAGCGGATTAATCGCCTTCTTGAATATTTCTGCACCAGATGCTGGTGTGTAGACTTATGAAGACAATACTTCTCTTTACTTATTATGTTGCTTTTTATTTAGTGATTAATCTATTTTATTTAACCTTTCTTAAATGTGAAAATGTGTTGAGATTTAACAAGCACCCCTCTTTTTTCCGTGGGAGACCGGGTCAAGAGCAGGTGGCATTAATGCCGTACCACCACACCACCCACAAAGTAACACACACACACACACACATGCACACACACACACACGCAAACACACACACACACACACACACACACACACACACACACACACACACACACACACACACACACACAGTTCATCAAGGACAAATTAACCGGCGTACAGTTCAAAGCTTGCTGTATGTATGTTTCAAGACCAAGGAAATAATGCTTTTTTTTCCCAAATTCCGGACGAACTCCAGAAGTGATTCTAGTTTCAACATTAGGCTACCTAAGGGAGTACCATTTCTTGTTTAATGTAAAAACATAGTGTTCCAATTCAGTGCTTTAACTAAACTAATGGCTTTAACTAAAATTACAGTAGGTTTTGAAAAATGAGTTGTGCAGTCTGTGTAATAATAATAACTCAGGGAAATGACCAGCACAGTACTGAACCCTATTAAAGGAACAGTGCCCTTATTAGTCATCTCTACTTAGCTCTGTTGGCTCTTGGCCATTCGATACATCCATTCCCACCAGTCAAACTGACAAACTACAAGGTTTTCAACAGTTTTCTAACTGTACTGTTGTTAATAACCATGACAACCTACCTTTTCACTTCGCTCCTCCACACACAGACACGTTTGCAGTGCCTGTTTAATCCTATCTCTAGGTAATGAGGGTATGGCAATCCCCACTTGCTTTCCACAAGATTATTGACATTGTCAATGTCCAGACAGATGCTGCAGTAATTAACTTCCATTCTATTTTATATGCGTGACATTATCTCAGCTCACCCTATATGCAACAAAGCAGAATCCATGGGAACACAGCTTGGAAGACTAGGTTTCTGATTATTTATTTATTTATTTATTTATTCATCTATTATTTATTTTTTATTTGTTATTATTGTTTCCCTCCACAATGGCATGTCTGACAGTTGGGAGGTCAGAGGGAAGTAAGAGTAAAATGAAAGGACTCAATCTATCATGCTGCAGGAGACATGAAAAGGAGTTCAATAGCCTCAACGTGAAGAATGTGAACATACAGTAAAACATGCAGTGATACCCTATCAGGATCATTAATGCAGTATTGTAGTTTGGAAGACTCTTTTATAAACTCTAACCTGGATGGCATTGTCGATCTATATCCTACTACAGAGAATTTGGTAACGCTTTACATTAAGTGTCTATAATTACTATGTACTTACATAGTAGTTACTTAGAAAATACATGGTTACTTACACATAACTATAACATTATTATGCAGTTACAGTTTTTGCAATTGTGTACTTGCATATGTCGTGCAATTTCTTTTTTACATATTTAGTACATTATAACTATGTATAATAACACTGTAATTATGTGTAAGTGCATATGTATTTACTAAGTAACTACCATGTAAAAACACAGTAATTAGAGACATTGTAAAGTATTATAACGCAAAAAGAGAAAAAGTTTAACCGAATTATAGAGTGTTCCTGTTTTGATTTATATGGTAACTTTATCAAAATCTTATTACCGTGAAAAAAAACAAACAAAAAAATAAAAAACAAACATAAATAAAAAATAAATAAAATGCATCTGCTTTGACGTTTTTCATTATCTATGCAACATTTAAGTAATTGTTTCCATATTCATGCACAGCAGGAATGCATTTGATATCAGGTACCAAAATCAATTGAAATGAGGAGAAGCAAGTTTGGTCAATGCACTGTAAATGTATGTGCAGATATAGTTTGATTTAAAAACAAAAATCTCCTTACCTTTTAGCAGCTGTCTTAAATTCTGCATAAAACACCATGTCTGCTTAACTGGTAATGGCAGATAGTTATATGGTAAGGTACTGTAATTATGGTATTATGTTGCATGGACAGTACAATAGTTACCTGTTATAGGACTGGATGATAAGGGCATTTTCAATTATCGATTATCGGCTAATGATTCCGATAATAATCACAATTACCTTATATACTGTTTTAGAAAGCCTTATTAATTATTACTTTCCGCCCAGGGCTGCAGTAAGTTGTTCTCCAGTTTTGAAGCAGTGCAGCAGTCTGCAGCAGTGACTCTTTTCAGCTCTCATTTGTTTTTGTTAGTTACTGAGAGAACAGAGACCCAACAGAAAGATTAATAAAACAACATAAGAGCGACAGTTGCTTAAGCGTGAGAGGGGAGCAGAAGAGAGAAAACTATTAGCCACATTAAACTAAATGGACAGGTAAAAGTGTTACCCTCCAAAACAAACATTTTTAAAAAATGAACAGGTACTGTGAGTAAAGTTTTGCAATAAACAGTTTGCTGGTAAATTGTTATTTAAACTGGAACATATTGTACAAAAAAAAAAAAAAAAAAAAAAAAAAAAAAAAAAAAAACCTGTGCATTACAGAATTAACTATCACATTAAAGTAGTTAGTTTATCTCCTATGTAATTAATAAAACTAATGAATTAATGAAATTGTTAATCTAAATTTTACAGAATTATTATTGGGTGAAATATGTCTATTCCAAGTGTATGCCTCATCCATAACTGTTGAGTATATTTTGTAACCCAGATCTACATTGTTATTCTTTATACGTTCAGCAAGACCACCTAACACAAATAGAAAAGAGGAGTTCTAATATTTGTTTTACTGAACATAATTTAAACATAGATTATTTCAGCAACTGTTGGAAATGTACAATAAGTTATCTGGTTGCAGCTATCCCTGGAAACGAGAAACAAAACAAAAAACACTATGTAGAAACCCTTGGCAAATAGTCAGGCAATTATTCTTCCATTAAACACAGTGGATACAGATTACTGGAACTGAATACAGGTAGCAGAGGACATCCTTATCTGGTTCTTTATGAAATAATCTGTTGTGTTCATGCTAGTCCCCACATATTGCTTTACTTTCATTATTTGTATGTACTCTTCCCGTCAAATCAATGAAAACCGTTTCATTATATATTACTAAGCATGTTTTCTGGTACTTATTGTTTTCTTGACAGGAAATTAGTTCTAAAGTAAATCCTTTCCTAGTGGGGGTGCATAATGAAAGTAAGAAGTACTTGTGAATGACTTTGTATAAGATAAAAGAGTTTTCCCCAACAGTCTTGTCGGCTTCTGTAACATGCATAACCTTGAGAACATCATCTCGTCTCCCTACAGCACTATGCTTCATGCCATTTATAAAGCATCCAAATACACCATTGCATTTAACATCCAAAAGAAAGGAAATCACGAAAATATGGCATATCTTTTTGAGGCATTTGATATTCAGAAGGGTGTGTGGTAGATTCACTTATGCATACACAAAGAATGAAATGCCATGATTACTACAGCCCACAGTTGTCACATTTGTCTTCAAAGAAATATGGGAGCTACGAATAAATAGCTGATGCCATCAAGGAGTTGAATTGAGGTGAAGTGAGGTGAATTATGCAATGGAAGAAGAATCTGTCTCCAAGTAATTGACAATACTTCATCTTGTTTGCATTGTGCACTGGCATTGGGTGCAATCACAATGAAAACATCCCATTATCATTTCCCTATATGTTACAATGAAGTGCATTTTTAACAAACAAACCAAAAAAAAAAATATGAGAAAGGAACCGAAAACTCCTGAAATTAAGAATGGGACTTATTTAGGGTTAGAACAGTACGATGTGGGAAAACAATCAAACAAAGGTATATATGCCATAGATTCAGAACCTTATTTGGTAGCTTTCCAGTGCTTAGTTTTCAAATTAATTGATTGTCGGAAGGCGGTTTTGATTTGAAAACCTCTCAGGCCGCTAAAGTAATCACAGAGCATATGTAATTCTAACATACAATTAATCTTCAGCAAGCAGGAAAACACACCACTACTGGGGATATGACGTATTGTAATCTCCACACTGCATTCATAAACCTGGAGTGAGCAGTCTCATGCGAGTGTGCATAATAGGAGATAAATTAAATGACTTTTATCATTTTCTAAAGAAATAAAAAATGAGAAAACGCAAGATACTTGGCCTTTTGTGAAAATAAATAAATAAGAAGTGATACCTTATGCAATGTGCGCTGGACTCCTGATAGCCTGAAAATGTAATTTTGAGCACCGCGATGCCAATAATTTACCTTGGTCATCAGGGTTAGCAATTCCAACTTTTCCTTTGTGCACTCAAATTTATGAATCAAATTCATATTTGATCTACTTTAGGCAAATTCAAAGCTGAAGGTTTTTTTTTTTTTCTGGTTGCAAGGCAGCACATTAGGCCATTTGAGCTATATACACAACGCATACAAAAGCATTATGATAACTACTTTTTTGCTAGTTTAAATGTCTGTTTACAGACTTGCTAGTTAATTTTGTTGATATGTTATATTAACCAAACCTAAATTGTTGATATACTGTCATCAAGGGTATTTGCTTTTTGTTCTAAGTGGAGTTATGAGGCCATGAACTTGTAAACCCCTTTATATATTCAGCTTAATTTTTTTGCAATTTTAGCAAGACACAATCAATCAATCAATCTTTATTTTATATAGCACCTTTCATAGTGGACCATCAACACAAAATACTTTACAAGATGCAGTAACAACAAGAAAATCCATAATACTTTACATACAGAGAAATGCATAATACATGAAATACAGTAAAATAAATAAATAAATAAATAAAATACATAATGCATGAAATGCAGTAAAAAAAAAAAAAAAATACATAATATGTTTAATGCTGTGCAATAATAGCAACAACACAGCAGCTAATAGCAGATACCAGGCTTAAGGAGCATGGAAAGCAAAAGAGAATAAGTGGATATTGAGAGTTGATTTAAACTGACTGACGGTGGGAGCATCACGCACCAAAGCTGGGAGAGAGTTCCAAAGAGTCAGAGCCATGAAGCTAAACGAGCGTTCTCCAAGTGTGGTGCACTTTTGCTTGGGGATAAAAAGCAGGCTTGGATAGTGTGCTTGCTAATAAAGTCTAAGCTTGGAATCTGGTGCTTTATATGTGTTTCTAAACTACTAGTTATACACTATCAAGAAGACTTTAGATTGTGAGTAAGACTTCACCCATAGATTGGTATCACATAGAATATTGGTAACACTTTGTGCATCTCTAACTACACTGAGAAAGTATGTTTGGTTACATAGTTATTACATTGTAAATCTAAAACCACATGTGTACTGTCTAATTAAAAAAGTAGAAAGCTGACATTTGTCATTTGTAATTAAGCATGCTTTAGCATTGTAACTAGACTACCATATGTGCAATTTCTGTGTTATTACAGTGGACTTTGGGAAGTATTATCTAATTATTAGTGTAATAGTTGCCTGGGCTTAGGTTATGTCATTTTTTACAAAGGATTACAAACTTAGCTCAATGATTTTTGGCTGGCTATTTTCTCAATGGTTTCTACAATCCACTATGGGGAATTAGAGGGAGGGGGCTTGGCTAGGCACATTAAGAAACCATTTCCAAACATGTCATTGTCATTCTTCCTGAATGGAAGGCAGCTCACTCCATAGATGTTTCTTCCCTTTGGGGTGTTTTCCTCTCCACATGCTGAGTGGCCCTTTGTGATTGGCAATATGTCATTACTTATTTTTAATTCAACTAAAATTGTGAAAAGAGGTGCCCTTTCTGACCATACAAACTTGAGTTACTTGAGGTTTTTGGTGTACAAGCCTGCAGACATACTTAATGGAATGGCTGACCTTTTAAGATATCCTGCAGCAGGATGGAACAAGCATGTATACAGGCTTTGCATGCATTTTTTCTTCCTATGAATGTAATATTAGATAGTAGGACAACAGATAATAATAAGCAGCCCAAAATTAACATCCTCTAGCCCAGCCATTCACCTCTTTACAACCTGTGCCTTTACCGAGTGAGCCACTCCCTCAAAAAAAAAAACATGTCATATGTAGTCTGACTTTCTCATACCCTTTAAAACGTTAGGTTACTTACTGTAAACCTGGTTCCCTGAAATAGAAGATGACCACCAATAAAATCAATAGGTATGGAATAATGTATACCAGAGCCGTCATGAGGGAGAAGAAACAGCAGCATACAAGGGACGCATCAGAACCACTTAAGTCTAGGTTAGCAGAACAAGCGTGCAACCTCAACCTCGTGCCTATTGAAGGCAAGGAAGGATCTACCACACTCAAGCGGTAGAACCTGGAGAATGCATGCAGAGTAGCCCAGCTAGCCACCGTACATATATTGGACAACGAGTCCACTCTGAAGAGAGCCCAAGATGTAGTCAACCGTCTAGTAGGTGAGGGCAAGCCAGCACTGTCATACACCGCAGAGAGAGCCTGCTTTTTATCCCCAAGCAAAAGCGCACCACACTTGGAGAACGCTCGTTTAGCTTCATGGCTCTGACTCTTTGGAACTCTCTCCCAGATTTGGTGAGCACAAGGAATGCATGCCATGCTGCGTCTGTGCAGCAGCGTTCCAGGAGGCAATTCCAGGGCCGTCACCCTAGGCAGCTGCCTCAGAGTGCAATCCAATGTGACAGTCACTGCTTTGAGAGGGGCTGTCCTAGGGTCTGTATACCATGACAGACAAAGAGCTGGTCAGTATGATGCAGAGCTCTTGTCCTATCCTGTGGAGGGGCTTGGTTTCCCATCTCCACTGTGACCTTTAGGCGATGCGTCAGGTCACCTAGCAGGGCCGTGGGCACTGGGACCATCCTTGTGACGGGGGCCTGCCAATGGCTCAACCCACCCCGCACCGGAACACCTGGCACCAAAGAGAAATGCTTCCTCAGTATGATTGTTTTAACCCCTCAGTAGGCGGGACCCAGGGCGTCATCCCAGGAAGAGGCCTATCGGCAGCTCTGGTATAGAGAGCTAAGAAAATAACTACCAGTAGGCATGCATATCCCATACCTAATGTTGTTGGTGGTCGTCTTCAAATTGAAAGGGAATTACTGTTCAATCTCTGATTTATAAATAAATAAAAAGTAAAATATCTGAATGACCTGACGGGTATTTACAAAAATTGAACATTTTCATTTGTTTTTAACATATCAAGTTTTAAGACGCTTTTAGTAGTTCTGCTTTGCGACCCTTTTTTTAATAGTAAGACATTTTGTCTGAAACTGATGAATATTGGAATAATGTGTAAAGATCTGTGAAATGGCTTCTAAGGTTTATGGTATGGGCCAAGCAACATTAAATTACCTTGCCATTTGGAAATGGAGGCTGCGGCATTTTAATGGGTCTTGACTCCCAAGGCAATGCTTGCTTATCAACAATTAAGAATGCCTGAAAGGACTATTTCGCTAAGGAGCGATAACCATAATCCAAAACTACAGGAATCAGAAAGCAGAATGGCCCCAAGAACTGGAAATGTAATTCACATGTAACTGCTCAAGGCTAACCATTTAATATGATAAGCTGATTAGGAAATATTAGCACAAGACTATTTACTGTAAGTTTATGCTATAGAGTACTGGGTGCCCCAGTTAGGCACTGCACTTAAATACTCCATGCCCACTACCCAAGTAATGGGCTTCCAACATGTTGAATGGAAATGCTATTGGATATTTAAGTGCTTTGTTCTGCATACCTCTTGAAATTTACAAATTCAATTCCATCTCCTACAGTATAGCCTTGCAGTATAGCTTTGTCGTCTGTGCATTGCAGTAGAATGATATTAGAATGGAAACTTTTTGACTGCTTTTTGCATGTTTTTACCTAAAATGATGCAAGTTTCCTTCCCCCGTGACCCCCCTCATTAGCCATTACTTGAGACTATTGCTGATCAAATGTAATTTTTTTTAAATGTATTTATTTATTTATTTATTATTATGAACGCTTACCGATATTGTAGTTGACAGGTTTAAGATGAAAATAAAATTAGCAAATAAATTATGGCAAGGATTTTACCAGAGACATACTTCTTTCCTTAAAGGGGATTGTATTGTAAAAGGTGATTTTCCTGACTAACAAGCAATTCTCCATGCAGTGACTGATAATTAATTACCTTTCATTGCCTTTGAAACATATTTAGAAAATGTTACTAAATGAGTTAACTCTACTGGCAAAGAAAATGTAAAAATAAATAAATAATTAACTGAAATATAAATTACAACTGGTTTGTGTAATTGTTCTCCTTATTGTCATTCAACAGCCTATTACTGTGGCCCGTGTCCTAATTAAATATAATTGGATGTCTAATTCAAATCCTACCACATGCACCATTGGTGGTTAATGATCGAACCAAAATGACCATGGTTGTATTTAAGGTGCCTGATGTAGATTCAAGGTCAGATGATGTAGACTCAAGGTCAGAGGCATTTACCAAACTTGTCTTCAGGGATCATTGCAAAACAATGGGTGGATGTTTTAGATTTTAGGGCTTTAAATAAGAAAATGACTGTATACCTGGGTAAACTATAGACTCGTGAGATGGTGCAGTAGTTGTATTAGTTATAATAAGGATTAATTTATTTATTTCACAAACATGTGTCATTAGGATTGACATTTCATCACAGAGAATCTCACTTGACAGCTGGTTATAAATGCATTATTATAAAAAAAAATGTTAGAAGCATTTGCATTGTGTATCCAGGCATTCAGTTAGATTCTGTTTAGTTCAAGTGTTCCAGACATGAGATACATGTCACAAAGTGAATATTTGTAATGTTGCAGTATGTTATTTCAAGACTCTATATGTTTACTTATTTTATTTAAAAAATGCAAGAATTGTGTCACTGTGGTGAGTGCACAATTTGATATGTGAGAACCAATTACAGATACTTCCAATATGTTTATATTATAGGCACTTTTGAAGTGTGATCATTGTTATCTGTTGATAATTACAGAGAATATGAAGAATGTGGAACAAAATGACAATATATATTGTATAGTAGCAGATGCATTTATAGATATAAAACAGTAAATATGTATTTATATTCCAACTAAACACATGCATAAATAAGTATACTTGGTTTGAACTGCTCACTGATAACACACTGTTTAAAATAAATCTGTATTTTTTAAATGTTATTTTATTTTTTAATTGTATTGAATTTGGGGTTTGCACGATGTTCTTTTGGCTTGGATGATCTCTACCTGGCTAATAAAAAGGCCAATGACATGCAGCTCTGTGCCAACAGACGACCTAGGAATTATATACAGTAATTACTATCCCAGGCATGACTGATTCCCAGAAGAAGATTATGCATGATGGGGATGGCTGTGAGGTCGGCAGTTGGTCTGGTTTGGCTAAACGCTATAAAAACAGTGAGTCTATAAAACCAACAACATCACTGTCTGTTTTCACATTCAATAAGAAAATCAACATCATTAACTTGGTGGCCATTTTATGACCTGATCTGATCATGGTTTGCTTTGCTGCCTTCGCAATTTTCTTTCTGGCAGAACAGAAGTTGCTTAAATAGTTAGCTCAGTTAATAAACATGCAGCACAAATAACAGAAAAAAAGAGAGAAATCCAAATGATATTAATGTCAGGATCTAAAAAGATTACTGTTGTTAACCTGCCCCTATCCAAAAATAAATATTGTAGCCAAGGCACAACTGGGGCTAAACTATTATATGTACATTTATATTTGCTGTGGAGACAAAACAGTGCTGTGGTCCTTCATATGTCAAAATTGACAGCTGGACTAGGTAAGTATGCTGCAATTCTTTTTTTTGCTTTCATGTCTCTAGAGCCTTTGCGAATGTCAAAAATCAGAAAATCAAACATCTTTAACATGGCTAATGTACATTTCATGGGACATTTTGTGGTAAGATTTTATTTTGTACATGCCATTGACTTGAATCCCAAGTGTATTGGCCAACACCATACATAACCAGTCAACACAACATTAACTTGGTCATGACTACATTAGATTTCCCTCATTCGAAACCAAACATACAATATATATATACAATGCAATCCAAAATATATACAATGCAAGTGAATTCACTGGGAGCGACAGTGGAAGTGGAGTTTAAAAAACAGCTGCTTCCATAAATGAAGTCTGTGTTCACCAATTTGGTTTTGTACATATAAGCTCTCTCTCCCATAAGTTATTATTTTATATTGTATTGCCTTGTCCTGCTCATGTTATTCTTTTGAGTTTCAGTTTTTTAAGTGTTTCCTGGTAAAAGTATTAAAACTAGTCCATCTTCAAATCTGGAAATAAGTCCACTCAAACTCCCAATAGTCTGTTCATAGTATTAAAGGCAAATATTAATTTAGCCTTAGAACTGTATTTCCACTGGGCGGTGATAACCATAGGATTAAGAGACAGGCTATAATCAAAACCAACAAATATTAATAATTTTTATTCCAGTGGACATTTAATCAAATAAAATCTGTAACTAAGTTGGTTATCTAGGATTTAGAGAACTGTTGTAGTATAGCCAGGTGATAGGGTTCTCCTTCTGTCAGTCTTTCCACGGCCAAGGATTATTAAAAAAATAAATAAATAAATCTGACAATTAGGTCTATTTCACAATGTCTAAAAGTGGATAACAAGTTGCCAAAAAATAACTATATAGCTCTAATCAATATTTTCATCCTGTATTACTTGATTGTACAATCGGCTGGCCTTTTCTACAGAAAATACCAACATATTGAAATCTGAGGGGATAAGATTCATGGTTGTGAATGGTTTCAACTTTGTGTACTTAGGGAAAAAAATATACAAACCAATCAGGGGTAGTTTTTATATTTTTACATGATGGTCTTACAACATAATTGGTTTAGTTATATGCACAAATAAATATGTAATAGCAATAAATACAGAAAGGTACTTTACTATAGCTAAAACAGGGAAGTGGAATTGATATCAGGCTGCATAGGGATTGGGTTAAAGAGGGTAAGAACTGGAAAGAAAGGCAGGATGGAGGGTTAAAAATTCTTTGCAACTGCCACTATATTGTTATATTGACAGTTTACAAATCTTTGCTGAGAGTCAGGCACTGAGTGTTGGATACAAGTCGTAACCTTGGTAGTGTGCGGTCCCATCAGAGGTTCTTTCAGGAGGACCAGCAGTCTGGACAGCATCCAGTGGCAGTGCAGTCAGAAATGCAACCGGGCAGTCCAGAAGGAACCAATGGGCACTCCATCCAGTCCAGAGCATCAGGTTGAACAGCCTTCTGCAGGGAACTGCTGTTTATTAAAACCAGGGCTTAATGAGCGGATTGCTACCAGCTGGGAATATGAGGCAGCAGCTTCCAGCTCTTGGGCACCACTGCTCTACAGAGAGGAGACAGAGTTAAAGAACTGCATCTGGTCACGCAGTGGCAGACCTGGCCTGTCACAGGGTCAATATAAAAACTAACAGGGGGCCTTCCCACATTGAGTCGAAACAAGCAGGCAGTGCTATCTTGATAATCAGTATGTATTACAAATTGCATTATAAAAGAAACAAAGGTAATACATTACATTTTATTAGCAATATCATTTTTAAAACAATTACATTAATCAAAAATGGGTAAATTATTATCAACCATATAAACCAGATTATAAGTAAATTGCTATGCTGAAGGTAACAAAATTATATGTGCTTAAGTTTTCAGGAAGGTGCAATCTGGGAGATTAGTACTTTCTGAAGACTTTCAGTGACATCTTATTAATTATAAAGAGACATGAACTAAAGTTACAAAGTAATGAGGAAAGATTGACTAAAGACTCAAGTTGAAACATACATTTTGTGTGTGTGTGTGTGTGTGTGTGTGTGTGTGTGTGTGTGTGTGTGTGTGTGTATATATATATATATACACACACACACACACACTTTTAAAGCTAAACTTTTGCATAGAAAGAAGTTTTAAAAAAAAAATGAATTGCCATAGATGTGCATGTTCTTCTTACAAAGGCACAATGATTCATCAGAGGTCCTAGCAAGATTTTCAATTCCTTTTGTATTTAAGCAAACATACATACATCTATTACTTATATATCAAAATAAGATTTTCATCCAATTGATTTAATTAAAACAGGATTAACTGCAAAAATTCATGTGTACTGCATGCACAATATGAATGCCATTTAGAAATGATTGTGTTATCTGCTTAAGGGGGATTTCAGCAAAAGTTGAATTTTTTTACATTTTTGCAATTAGCAGTATTAATATATGTGTCTGTGTTTAACAGTAATCTAAAAAACAAAAAAAAACCTCACTTCAGCTCTGTTGAACATAATGCAGTTCATTATATATATATATATATATATATATATATATATATATATATATATATATATATATATATATATTGGAACATAAATAGTGCATATAATGTGGTTTAATTAAACCAACAACATTTAGTTTTGTCATTTATATTTGTTCAAAAATCTATTTCACGTTTCTAGAGGATTGCAGTCTTTTGATTGACACTGAATGGATGATTATATAATCATGATTTATACACACACCTGCTGTTTTCAGGACAAGAGCATGTCCCAAGTTCTTCTGTGAATCTGCATGTAAAGTATGAATTAAAGCCTCTGAGACCACCCTGTCCCTCTGCACACACAGAAAAGGAAACTAATCAAATATGTCTTGTACAGAAATGATGTGCTTCAAAGCACTCTGACATACTATAATGTCTGCATGCATTACATTCCCCCTTGACTTACAGCACGAACAAGCCTGCTGAAATAGCTTGCATTGTTACATTGTCAATATCCATTTGGACAACCTTTTTCTTCTTATTTATTTTCATTTTGTTTCTGAATATTCTATCAAATTCTACCAACTTCCTTCCCAGATAACAAGGCCTACAGGATTTGGCCTTCTTGGGGTGTGACGGATTGCCTGTCTCTCCTCTGAGCTGATGAGTCTGTCCCAAAAGAAAGTTATACAAAGTGGTGCCATCAAAATGATACTTTGGTGTAGCCACCTACAGAAAAGGAGAAAGAAAACTATTACTTAACCTAGAAAGACAAAAGTAAAAAAAAAAAAATGCAAAAAGCTGGCATCCTGACTGTTCTATAGATTATATATATATATATAATCTCACAGTGCCAGGGTCCTAGGTTCGATGTAGGCCGAGGGGTCTGTCTGTGTTGGGTTTGTATGTTCTCCCAGCGTTTGCATGGGTTTTCTCTGGGTATTCCAGTTTCCTCCCACAGTCCATAGACATGCCATTCTGGTTGACTGGTCACTTTAAATTGCCCTCTGTGTGTGTGTGGCATCCCATCCAGGGTGTAGTCCTGCCTTGCTCCCTGTGTCGGATTAGGCGGGTAATGGTAATGGATTGATGAAGTTATTAGATCAGCTGGACATTGCTTTGTAATGCTTTACCAATCTAATTCTATATACTTACAATGTAATGTAGTGTTCAATGCAGAGACCCTCTAGTAATTATAAAAAAGATAATTGCATTCAGAAATCATTACCAATGTGAAAGTGGTATTAGTGGATAAATTAGGGTTTGTTAATAACAGCAGCAGATAGGAAAAAGCTTGTGTGAGATACAGTTCACATTCTATTTTTGCCACGCAGGTCAGCAGGGATCATGGAAAGCACATTTATCAAGTATGATAGACTAAAAGATTTATCAAACTCTTTAAGAACTCATTAGTTAAAGTATAGCATTTCTCACGATAACAGCACATTTTGTTAGCTGAGGTTAATGGCTGTATTAAAGAGTTTGTCTTTTTTTTTTTTTTTTCCCAAAGCTGCTTGGAATGTCAGTTACCCTACTAAGATCACCCATGTAACTACAAATACTGTAACCAATTTAAAAGTATAATTACACAAGTATACATATAATTAGTTTTATTACAAGCACTTTTATTCCTGAAACATTTTGTTATGCTTTTGTAGAGCTAATGGTGAGCATGAATTGGCAACCATGCAATATCCCAAATGAGCGTCTTAATGATGGATGTTTTTCAGGACATTTTCAATAACCGTTCTACTGTGTATACAAGCTTCTAATGTCTTCCAACTACTAACCGACTCACGTGATTTAGAAAGTATTCCGCCCCTGTTGCAACAGTCAGCGCTGATTGGTCTATTTGTGTTCCAAAGTAATGTAAAAAGTCCATACATAGCTCATCTGATTCACTAAACTGGCAGGATTTACCATTGCACCAGCAGGTGCAGAGCACCGCTGTGCTTCAATCCAGGGGGAGCTATGTCTCCCCTAACACCCATAATTTCCATACCTCTGTCTTACACTCTGCTCTGTTGGCTTGTGGTAAAAAGTAGAAACTCAATAAAGTTATTTAAATGTTTAAATTTAATAGGCGGTCTTAAAAAGTAATAGAAACGAAATCAAGCCTTAATGATCTTGCATCAAAGTCTTCAGTGCTTGATTAATTAATCATGCCACATTAGCATTAAATAACTAAAAGGAGAGTGCTTTCATAATCAATAATAAACTATGCTTTTAGGCACCTTCTGAAATAGAAGCCCTTTTAAAATACTAAAAATGTGCACTTCCAGTAGAAACCTCAATACATGCTTAATGTTAGGGGGTTAAAGGTTAATCAGTCAAGCATAACTGCAAGTTTTGGAATATGTTAGAGGAATAATAAAAAAAATAAACACACATTAAAAAAAATAGTTTATAATGCTGTTTTTTTCATATCTCCGATTTGCTTGACCGATGGAGAATAGCATAGCTATACAGCCTAAATTTGGGCAAGCAGCATATTTTAAAGCAGTGCTTTGAGGAAGATTAGACTTCTGTGTTCCATTTTAAGGTTTACCATGGAAATGCAGTTATTTGACAGTTTATTATGATTCATCATTAGGATTATTCTAATGTAGTTTATCATTTTTTTCAATACCATACTGCACTTTGTTATGCCACGCTTTTTACCAAGGTATACCAAAGTACAGTTTTTATACAATGTAATGTTATTATTTTTACACTGAATATAATATATTATACACAGGGGTTTTAAGACACATTTTAAACCAGTCTTGACAACTGCCATTCCAAACAATTGTCCCACACAGTCATTCTGCATTGGTAGTACTTAGCTAACATTCGGTGTACTACTGCACCTGCCGGATAGATGTTTAATATAATTATTGTATATATTTAAAGAGGAGATGATTATCTATTAAGGGATACCAACATATTAAGTAAGTGTGAGTGGGATATAGGGGGGAATCAATGGCTTCTCTCAGCCATACAGTTTACTGTAAACTCTTTCAATATCCCTGTACAGTAGTAAGGAAAATAAGAGCTTTGCTCATTGGTTTTAATATTTTAAGTCATTTCTAGTTTTTAGGTATAGAAATCCACCTCCTCCACTTACACACAGTATGTGTGCTATTTAAAGCCACCAGCCTTCTGCAGCCTTTTCTGTCATTTTTCTTTACTTTACTTACTTGCCATAAATTTTACTTTATACCCACAAGAGAGTGACACAACTTAATGGGAAATTGAGACTCCTTGCAATATAAGCAATTAGGGTCAAGCAAAAGGCATTGCCTCAAGAGAAATGGAAAGACATATTTCCTTTCTGCTAGAACCAACATTGTTACAGGGATACTGGGCTTTTGTTTTATTGTGGTCTGTGAAATAACTTTTCATACAAAGGTTTCTGAAATATAAGTTATCAAATCAGTAAAATCTTCTGTTGCTTTCCCTTCTTATATAAATTACCTTTAATCAAAATATAAGTTTAGGTAAGGAAGCAATCTATAGACTGTAATCCAGTAATAGTAGTACGATAAACTGGTACATTAATAATTTGAATAATGTGTAACTATCATGACCAAACTAAAAAGAAAACTGGTCATAACTGATGAACTTTTAGATTTTCATCATCCAATGTCTCTGTTACACATTGTGTCACTAAAAAGAAGATTACAAAAAAAGCTATAAAAATCAACAGATTGCAAAACCAGATACCAAGGCCTACCAGTCTCAATATCAAACTTCACTTTCAAACTTCAGGGTATGAGATTTCCCCAAAAGCCCCATTTGTGTCTTTCACTGTGATTTTCCAGTTCCCATAGCCGCCACTAGCTCTTTCAATTCCCTGAACTGAATGGGTAAAGTCAGTCATATTAAAAACAATACATGGTTGAGGCCTTGTATCATATATATTGATGTCATGAATAATGTGTGTCCCTGATGTGTTCATGCAGGTATGTAGTCATTCTGCAGATATCCATCCGAAGTTAATTTCACCAGAACACTGTTGTATGATTTAACTCTTTCTCATTCCTGTAGCTGAATAAAAGTGCAGAAAAACTTATTCTTTGAGTGCAGAAGTAGACATGATACTTACACAGTGGATATCATATACGACATGTATGACATGCTTTCATTAATAACATATTTGACTAGTCTATTTCCCTTTTGGCTGGCCTCGTCAAACTCATCTTAAGTATTGACTGCAGCTCACCCAAAACCCACCAATGCATTTCTCCTCTTCCGCTAACCAGAAGTTGCTACAAATTGAAATGAGATTGATTATATATATATATATATATATATATATATAAATATATATATATATATATATATATTATTATATATATTGGTATGGGAGTCTGACAGAACAAACACAAAAACTCAAGTGTGAAGAGAAGTGGATTGAAACTAAACTTTTGACCTTACTTTAAATGCGAACAAAGTAGGTTATTAAAACATTACCTCTAAAATAGATGACCCAAAATAATGTAGTGACTCTTTATTGCTGTATTTGGTGAACATAATACTTGTTTCTTTGATGTGCCTGATGCACACAATGACACAATAAGGATTGGACCAGGTGGAACCGTTCCAGCATGGTGATCATCTTCAACTTGTAATAACCCTGGGAACATTAAAACACCAACCAAACTGTGCTAGCAAGAGACAAGCCTCAATGGGTTGAACAGCCTCTTCTCTACTAAAATGAATACATGTTTGTGAAAAAAAAAAAAATCTTTCAGAGACAATTGTAATTTTTTCTAATTAATTCTGAAGATGAACTATATAGAAACTTGGAGACATGCTGTGTACACAGAAACCATAGCCATGTTTAACACAGTGAAATTCTAATTTGTTTTAATATGTTTGGGGAATTCTTATTCATGTACTTTGGAACAACAGATGCTGAATCGGAACAGGCACTGGAGTCTAGTTTTTAGCAATGAGGTCTGCTGCTGTGTTCTGTTTATTGTTCCCAGTATGTGATGAAAAAAACATTTTGTGGTTTGGAATTCTGTCAGGATGGAAAAGAACTAGAAATATGGGCTAATTTTGGGGTAAGGACTTACACAGCATTCATATCGTCCCTGCGATAAAGACGACATTCTATTTTGACAGCCTTCAGCTATTGATTTTTCCCTTTCTGCAAGTGATTCTAGTGGATATTACTTGGTTTGTTCAACCAGAACAGTAAATCTGAACTTAGCACACTTTCCAACAGCATGTATAAACTGATGACATGCATTACCATCACAGAGGTAACTATTTGCCAACAAATATTACATGTAATATTATATTTTTTTAACAATTTCTACCAAAGGCATAAAGCACAATGTAATGTTACAGTTAATGTACCGTTCCAATACAACAGAAGAGGATGAAGGTGCTCTGAACACTTATACACTGAGACTACTTTCCTTGTTTGACTAAATTACATCAGGCATGGAATTGGAAAGCTCATAGAAAATGGCACTGCCATAGGTTGACATCAAGTAAAGTACAGTTCTTGGTAGTTGACTGCAAAGTAAAACGATTCAAAGGATAATCATAATAATGATCAAATCTATCTGTGTCTGTTGAAAGATGGGTAAGGCAGACTAAGCTTTGTATTTTTAATCTGTACTGTACTTTATCATTCTGAACATGTTTTTAGGAACTGTTAACACATAAATGCAAGGAGACATCTTGTTTTCTTTCAAATTGTTTCCCCCTATAATCTTCAAATCTAACAAGTTTAGTTCTGAGTTTCTGTGTAGCATATTTTCAGATTATGCAAGAATAAAAGACTCCATGAAACAACTGACTGGAAAGTTCTATGATTTAGTATAAATATAACATGAATGAGTTATTTTCAAAGGAAATCAGGCAGGAGATAATGCTATCTATCACAATCTATACTGTTTTTTTTTTTTGTTTTTTTTTTCGGTTTTGTTCACTTTATATGGTCATTAATCAAAAGACTTCCTTAGGTATAACGTGTGACTTTAACTCTGAATGATCACTTTTACTCTCTTTTCCCCAAGAGGTTAAAACTGAACAATTGAAATCATTTCTTTTAAAACTTGATTTAAAAGTAAAATCCGCAAGTAATGAAACAGGGGTGTTAACTTTTTAGAATCAACAACAGTAATCCCCTTCTCTCCTCCACAGAACATAAGGCAAAACTTACAACAAAACTACAACATTGATCAAGCCATCAGCCAAAACATTTGTCTACTTTACTTGTTTACCTGGCAATTTAAAATACGGACAACATTGTATTTATACATTACATATTCAGGACCATTACTTTGCTGCAAGTACGCTGGGTTTAATGATCTACACAATGGTGGATCTAGATCTGACCATGTTAAAATAATAGATTAATATACTGCAGAACCCACTGCTCCTGATTAATTGGCCATTATCGCCGTCTCTTCAATCAGAAAGTAACAGGATCCAGTCCAAATTGTTCAAGGGTAGTGCTTTGGCTGAGTAAATGGTAAAGAACATTTAGATATAATAACAGACATTCACATTTGTATATGAACCAAAAAAAAAAAAAAAAAAACAACCATAAGTAGTCTGCAGGAGAAAGCAAAGTAAGTAATCTTTGTCATTAATTATTCATGTTTCAACTGAATCCTCTGCTACAACCATGCCATTATAATCTTATAATCCTGGCCTTTAACTTGGAAACAGAAAATCAGAACGAATCTGAAATATAATGATCATGAACAAAAGGTCCATTAAAGTAAAGATATAAGGTAAAAGAAACATAGTAAGTAGAGTATAAACAGGAAAAGTATGAACATGAACTGGATGTGAGCCAGGATTTTATTGTTTATAGGTCTCAGTGCAGTGGATATAAAGGCATCATGTAAATATTGTGTAACAATAAGCCTGCCATCTGTAAGATAATAATTTAACCAAATGTGATTTGGTCTTAACACGCTGGTTCGGTGATTTTTTATTTTTTTTTTGCAAATAAAACCCAGTGTATTTCCTTGAATCAATCGTGGGAAGTCAAGTAACACACCTAAACATTAATGTCAACGCTTTGTCTTCTGCAGTTAGCTGTACTGTCTTTATTAATCAGGTTTATCTTGAAACAGACCCTGGATAAATATTAATTTATATTGTTATATGCATTGCCGTAAATAGAAAAGAACTGCATAATTGTAACATTATTTGACCAAGTGAATTTGTCTGCATCTCTGGCTTCCCTAATAAGGCCACACAGCGATTTCATTTTCACGATGGCTGTGCCTTTGATAATCTGACAGCAGCACCACAGCTCTCCAAACACATTATGTTTTCATTAAATGGCTAATCTAAAATCAATCAAGCAAAACACATAGAATTACTGACCTGAATGAAAAAGTTTTTCTTTTCCCCTCTATATCCAATCTCTCAATAATAGTCAAGTCCTTTGTTGTAGCAAGGGAAGTTATTAAAAGAAATAAATAAATAACAATTCTAACAAAAAAGCCTTGTTTCTTTTGTCATCATGGTTAATCTTCTGTGCTGTGCGGTCTGTGTTTAACCTTAAATTCCATATGACTTTTTTTAAAAATTAGTGATAACACTTTTAGGTTAAGTGACTGGTTTCACAGACCCCTGAATTACCTATGTTAACAAGACTAGTGTTAATCAGGGTTTGTGAAACTAGCCGGTAATCTTCATTTTCGGAATATTGTACTTCTTCCCTTTTTCATGTCCTATTATGTGTTTTTTATAATTCGTTATTGAGGTTTGTGCTTGATTATTATTTACCAGTTTGACTAACCACAGTACTGCTTCTGAAAAGAATGAAACCAATGCATTTTCTTACCTTCTATTAGCTTTACTAATATTATCACATCATTCAATTTATGGTGCTGAGAATCTTATGGTTCTTCAGATTCAGGATACAAATATTTCAAATAGTTTTATTATGAACTACAACATGTAGCAATAAGTACAAGAAATCAACAGCAACTTAGATATAGGTTTGACTTTGCAACACCTTAGTTTCTAAATTGGAGTATAAAATACATATAAAGAACCAATTTGACTTCCGATAAAAAAAGGGGGGCAACGATACGATTGTCAGTATAAGAAAAAAGGGTTAGTTAGCACACTTGTGTAATGCCCCCTATTACATTTTCTTTACTAAACTCCTTAAAGGCCACACTGTCAAAGATCACCAGCCTCCCTCAGCATGCTGCTCAATCATTAACCTGTGATGGTTTGTCTAAGTGTATAGAACAGCCTAACTATTTCCACTATGCAAGCCCAGACTCAGCAACGTGGCTGAAACTCAAACCCTCTCATCAGTTTTAATGTCAGAGAATCAGATGCAGGTGGCCCTGGAGATTTACAGTATCAAACTTCACATACCTGGCAACTTTTAAAAGATGACACTGCATATTGCAAAGGTGTCTATCATGCCATGCCATCAAGACCCATACTTAGTTCTGATATTTTACCTAAAGACAAAAATGATTGAGATAATGTTAGGAAAATATATACTGATATTTAAAAAACATTACGTATGGGATATGCCTACCTATTGGTAGGTATTTTCTGAGCTCTCTATACCAGAGCTGCCAATAGGCCCCTTGCTGGGATGACACCATCGGTCCCACCTACCGAGGGATTAAAACTGTCATAACGCGGAAGCCATATCTCTTTTTGCATCAAACCTGTGAGGGCGAATCTGTGGACAGAGTTCAACACAATAATACAATAACAACAATATTACAAGGGAGCACACTCCTGTTGTTGTTGATTTTTCGAATGCCCAAGGGACCAAGATGGGCGGGCCGGGTCAACTGGCGAGATCTACTCTACAGCAGGTCTGGAAAAATACAGCCCATGGAGGACAAGGCCTGCTGTTTTTTTTTTTTTTTTTTTTTTTATAGCTGCTGCACAACGCAGGCAAGTGGGATACCACGTACGAGCTGTAGATTTGTCAGCAAGGGTATTTAGTCAGCTGAGCCGCTCGACAGCGGGGGTAAGGCAGAGCCTGGCCCCGGTGGAGGATGTGCTCCCACACGAGTGAAAGGCGGCACTCGCTCCTTTAAATCAATACTGCACAGGCAGTCGACTCATGTACAACAGATAGGAAAGCAGCAGCCTGCAACACAACAACACACAGGTTGCTGAGGAAGAAAGAAAGAAAAAGGCTAAATCAGGAGTCAAAGGCAAGGGAACTGCAGTAGACTCGAAGCTCGTTTTCACAATACGCCCAGATACCAACACAGAGGGTCTTACCTTACCATCTTGAGAGGCAAAAAAGAAATGGCTTCTGCAGTAATGAATCGGTTTTAAGAAGGGGCCTAGTATAGAGGGTTTTTAAATCTATGGTTTAATCTCTTGATGACAGGGCGTCATCCCAAGAAGGGGCCTATCGGTATAGAGAGCTCAGAAAATACCTACCAATAGGTAGGCATATCCCATACCTAATGTTGTTGGTGGTCTTCCCGAATTGATAGGGGATAACCTGTCGGTCGGAGACTATTATGAGAGTAGAAAATGGTTGTTTAAGTGTACAACTTTTTTGGCTTTTTTATAAGTAATGTTGTTGGTGGTCGTCTTCGAATTGAAAGGGAACCATCGGAGAATCAGAGTAGAAAATGTGTTTGGCTTTTTGGCTTTTTTGGAGTTGGATGATTTCCTTGTCACTCAAGAGCCTCTGCTTTTTGAGGGCCATCAAACTGTCTATCATTTAACAGCGAGCATGTGGCTGAGGATCCTTTCTTACTAAAATGGTGTCAATTATTGTTTTTCTGAGAGTACTTGCATTATTCTACTCTTCCACAAATGTCTTCATGTCCTGTGCAGATAAAGTTTTATATCTGCATGCCATTGTTGTTTGTGTTGGTATTGATTTGTTGTGTTCATGTTTGTTTTTAAAAATTGAGGTTTGCAGTTTTGTCATCAACCTTATTATACACAGGCAATCCATGTATAAATATTCCAATATGTTGGAAAATGATCATTCACCATGAATAATAATAATAATAATAATAATAATAATAATAATAATAATAATAATAATAATAATAATAATAATCTGCCGGGGGGGGGGGGGGGGGGGGGGGGGGGGGGGGGGGGGGGTGAATTGAGTTGATTGCTAGGTTTCTATTGCTGGCAAGATATAAATGCTCTTCCTTGTTGAATTCTTAATTTCAAATAATAATATCTCTTTTATGCTTTCATTGCCTTTATTGTTTTATCACAGCTGAAATGTGATCTTTGTAAGTGGTTGTACAGTATCTGTCTGCTGATCTCGCCACTGTCATGTCTTGTGATGCCTCCTTATAAATGACTTATTTGATGAAATACAATTACCAAATAAATACATTGTCATTTGTGGCTGTTATACACACTCTCCTGTCTTCAATCTCACAGGCTCATCTCATAAATATGTACTTTACTCATCTTCCTGGGTACAATATATTGGTATGAAGTGTTTTTTTTTTTTGTCCTAAAAAAAAAAGTAAGCAATCATCTTTCTTGTCAAAATACCATCCGATGACTCTGAGAGTTTATGCTGCATCCACTTCCAAGTCTCTATATTAAATCTTGTGATTTGTCTTTGTTACAGCAGAGAGAATATTGGTTCCAACTGCAAAGGAGCTCTCTTTAAAGAAAATGTTACAGTGGGGATGAATTAGAAAAGGTTATGCCCCTGTACACATGAGATAATTCATTGTCGGCTCAAGACAGCCTATTAGTTTAGTTGGTGTTTTTTTTTTTCCTTCCTCCTTTTCGCTCAAGGGTGGCATTCAATTTAAACACGTTCATTGTTTCATTATTAGGTTTCAATCCACTGCAGGGTTTAAAAAAAAAAAAACAGTAATGCTTTTAACATGTCTCAGTGTAAAATAAACATAGTTTGTCTTTGTAAACTCTGACAACCTTTTCCCTTCAGACAACCTGCATTCTTCTAGATAGACCTCTTTTCCAAATCAAAGCAACAATTTCAACACAACGTTAATGAGCTTGGTGACTGCAAAACAAAAACCCTCCAGAATCCCTGCCAAAGTGTTGTTTTGCATATCTAAAAATTTCTTTAAAGAGTGGTTCTGTGGACTAGTAATTAAAATCCCTTTGACTGTCTCTGTTTCTACTTTGACAAGCATGAAAGTGTTGCCTCATTGCGACAGCATCATAAAAATATAGCTATAGCGCTATGAAAGTTAAAAATAACAGTGAGTTTTGCATTAAGAGGAGATTGAGCAATGCGTTTAATTGATTTTTTATAGAGTGGCAGATCGCTTTTAGTGATTTGTTGCATGGTGTGCATGTATCTAATCATTAACATTAGCAAGTTACATCACAACACAAACTTCAAACAGACAATCTGGTCACATTAATGTAAAGACCCTTTTATAAAAAAATCTATCTGTATGGCCATTGCAATTCAATGACATGCTGTTTTAACACTTTCAGACAAACAAAAGTTAATAACAAAATCACTTTTAAACATTGTAGTATAATAGCGATAATAGCATTTCTGTGGCGTTTTCCACTGTAATAATGGAACTGCTTTTTATCAATTTGATGTTAAAAAACAAATGTATTTCCCTTAGATATAATAATCATTTTCATTTCTAAATAAATTATGTGTCTGTTACCATTGAATTCTTTAACTAGCCAACATAATATGACGTGTTATGACAAATCAATTAACTGGACTAACTTGAGCGGGATTTCTAAAACCATAGGCTTTAGAAAAAAAATAGGCTTTTTTTGATGGCTTTAAAAAAAAATGCATTTTTGGAAAGCGTCCATTGTTAGTTGGAAAAAAAAGGCAAGGTAACCTGGTTAGATTAATATGATTGCTTTTTTGGAAGTGTCTGAACACGGAGGACACTTTTTTATTTTAAATGTATTTTGTTACGAAGCCAAGTTGCAAAAAGTTTCAAGGACAATGCTACAAGGACAAGGATTAAATACAGATAGAATAAAAAAAAAAAAAAAAATGGTCAACTATCAATTGCAATGCATATTAAGAGCTTTCCTGAAATTCAATTTGCAAGCCAGCATAGTAAAATTGTGGTGAAGTGGTTTTGTTAAAAAACTGTGCTTGGTTGTGGTCAGGGTCTCACCTCTTAAACAAACAACATAAAGAAAATCATTTAACATGGTAAATGTAAAATGGAAACAGTGATGCTGTATTTGCTTTAAAATGATATGATTACTTGGAAGTAAAGGGACCACGGTATCCAACACTATAACAAAACATTACAAGAAGTGTTGGCTTAAACAGATGGATGTTATTGCTGTGAACCTCCTTCATCTCTGTCAGGATTGCACAGGCAAGGGATACACCGGAGTTGCTACAATTTCATTTACATTTGTACTGGCTTCATTATTTTCATACATTTTCATTGGTTTAATAACATTATCCAGCCATATTTAATAAATTAATTGAACTTTCTTCCTTAATAAATTTTGCTAGCAATTTTTTATTTTTTTTTGCACTATAAGCTAATCATGTTTTTTTTTCTGTGTGTGTGTGTGTGTGTGTGTGTGTGTGTGTGTGTGTGTGTGTTTGCCCCCACAATCTTCAGAACTCAGCTCTGTACTATAATTTACGAGGGAATGCAAAATAGCACACAAAACAGTAATGGGTGTTTAAGATTGACAGCACCGACCATGTTATCAAAATGTGGTTAAAAGACTGAAGATTTAAACTGTATTTACACTATGAAGGGCAAGTCTGTGATATTTTTTGTGTTAGGATTGGTATAGAAAGGTATGGTTTGGCCCAGTGGTACCCCTAGGATCCTGGTTTTTAATATTTGAAACTAAGGCGGCCAATAAAGGCTTTCCATCCTGGGGCCTCATAAGCAGGTGGAGATGGCTTTTTGGCATTTTTATTATGGCAATTATACATAATTTGTTGAATGTAAAGCTGTTTCTTTTGTTTACTCTCTGCGATTTAGACCACATGCTTGAAGTAAATGAAAACTGGCCAGATAATTACATGTTTTGTTTTCTAATGCAATTAAAATGTCCCAGTTTAAACAAAAGAACCCATGAAGCATGGCATACCAGAAAATCTATTGGAATAACAAAGAGACAAAAGCAGTTTTGAAAAGAATGAGCTTGTACACAAATGTTCCCATACAGCCTAGAAGAGTAAAGACACATGTACAGATTGACCAAGACTACAAAGTTTCATTTCAACCTGCTGCTAAAAGCAGATGGATACACTTTTGGCGAGGCATAAACAATATAAATTGCAATGCCAGTCATGACAAGTATACAGAATACCAAGTGGAAAATTATATCAAGCCTGATTTATTGTTATTGGAGAGGCATCGGGAAAACTATAAGAGTTTAGTGTCCTCTGCTGGGGAAAGATACTTCCAGTCCTGTCAGGAAGAAAAGCCTAATACTTCACACAAGTAAAATTTAACCGAACTGCTCCTTAGTGCATTAGTAAAAACAAATTTTCACTTCACAATAAAAAAAAAAAAAAAAAAATAGATGAGACAGACCACTGTTCTGGCGATACTGCTTCAATGACTTGTACAATGTCTCACTTGATTAATGGTTTAATAGCTGTCTCTTATATAATTGAGCATAAGTGATCTTAAAATGCTTTAGCTTTACACACACACTGTCATTGTTGAAAAGGACTGATTGAACCATTTGTCAAAACTAAATAAAAAGGCTCTTGGCAACATCCGTACTTAATCATTTTTTATCACCCTTCAGTCATAATATGTGCCATTTGTAATTTTGCAAGGTGACTAGCACCGCAGCATGAGTCAATAGCTTTGTTTCATTACTGGATGTTATCAATTCAGCTGCAGGTCTGAAGAGGCCATCGCTTGTTCAGTCCTGGAAAATGAAAAGGGAATGTGGAGAGTTCTGACACTGCATTATTCAGAACAAAGCAACACTAAAAAGAGTAACCATGGATTCTGTCTATATCTATTGGGTATGCACGAGATACAAAATACTGGTGTAGAAATACCAGATACAGAGGATTGTTTCTGCAGAGTCTAAAAAGTGGTACAGTGGCATTCATTTTCTATTTTGTAATACCAATGGCATCCCAACTTGTAATTCAATACATTGGTACCATACCAGTGGACAACTGTGCAGTATTTGTGAAGATTTGGGCTGATGGTAATTTTGTGGTTTACTGTAAGAAGTCAAACTGTCATACCAGGTTGTCAGTTGGTCAGCTGTAAAAGGTAGGCTCAGGGAGCATCTGCACACACAATTATCATCACTAAGAGTCAGACTGCACCTTTAGGCTTTAGGTTTCTCTTTTATAACTGCTGTAAACCTCGAAACTAAAAAGAGGGTAGCCCCTTGGCTTGGCAATATGCTATTTTGGTTAGGAATATGCAGTTGTTGTTATTTTTTGTAAATGTATATTTGTTTATTAACATCAGGGCTATAGACATTGTAACAGCTATATTTTATTTGCATTACCTTTGGAGAAAGGGAAACAGGTAGTGTTAATAATAAGATTACAGTAGGTTAATAAATATTTAAATGGAAGATCTTCCAGGAGTATGTTTTACAGTTAGTTCGCCCAAAGGGTGTCGTGAGGAACAAGTGATCAGTTTATGCCTGGAAACTTTGCAAATGTGTTCAGTTTGTGAGTGCTGTAGATAATCCTGGAGTCATAGATGTTCCTTTTCCCAGTAGACAAATCGATAGCCTAAACTGTATTGGGATTAGATAAAGCCATTAATTCACTTGGAGGTGCTATTTATGGCAAACCTTTTGTGTTCAACCTCCCTAATCACAAATACTGTGCTGATTCTGAACATTGTGCTGGATCTTATGTGTTTTAAAAAATGATAATAATAATATGAGAACATGTAAGTATTAAACAACATGGAAAATCTAATTAATGGCTCAAGTGTATATTGATGTGTGCAGTTGTATCAGGGCAGAGACGTTTTAAGTGAAAACACACTTGAGATCAGGTTAGTACTTCAACAGCAAGTCTGGGAATGGATGCTGAACTTTATTGACTGTCAGCCCTTTATTACAGCACTGAAAAACTGAAAAGTAGTCTAGTCTCTTACTAGAGCCCTCCTGCACAATTGTCTTAGATTCTCTGCTGTGCAGTTCTTTTTAGCCATTTTATATGTATAGGCATATGCGCCAGAGACGACGAGGGGACAGAGAAGAAATATCTATCTATCTATCTATCTATCTATCTATCTATCTATCTATCTATCTATCTATCTATCTATCTATCTATCTACAGTGGCTTGCAAAAGTATTGTCAATACTTTCGCAAGCCACTGTATCTATCTATCGATCTATCTATCTATCTATCTAACTAACTATCGCTCAGGTGCCAACAAATGAAAACTTTGCAGGGGAGTGAATATTTCTGCAAACCACTATATCGATCGATATAGTGGTTGGTTTGCAGAAGTATTCACCCCCCTGCAAAGTTTTCATTTGTTGGCACCTGAGCGTACTCCACAACGCTTTCAAATTAACTGTACATGTAGAATCTACACAAAAATGCATATATAATATAAATAAGTAAGATTTACGAGAAAAACAGATTAATATCAGTTGCATAAGTATTCAACCAATTTGCTACTGGAGCCCCTAAATCAGCACAGGTGCAAATGATTTGTTTGAAAGGTCACAAAATTAGTGAAATGGTTTTAGCCTGTGTGTAGTCTAAGTGGTTTAACTTGTAGATAATTTCCCTCAGGTATATAAAGACTTTCAACCTGCAACTCACATAGTGATCAAACAAAGCAACCATGAAGACCAAGGAGCTTTCGAAACAAGTCAGGGATAAAGTGGTAGAGATGCACAGAGCAGATGAAATTTCAAAGGCGCTAATTATCCCTCTCAGTACAGTGAAGTCCATCATTAAGAAGTGGAAGATTAATCATACCACCCAGACACTACCCAGACCAGGTCGCTCTCCCAAACTGATCAGCCGGGCAAGCAGGAAACTGGTTTGGGATATCACTCCAACAATGACCCTGAGAGATCTGCAAAGTTCTGTGTCTGAGATGGGAGTTATTGTTCACACATCAACAATAAGTCGGTCCATACATAAAGCTGGCCTGTAGTTTGCAAAAAAAACATGTAGATGGTACTGCAGACATGTGGAAAAAGGTTTTGTGGTCAGACAAGCTCAAGCGCAAGCCCAACACTGCACATCACCCAGTCAACACCATCCCAACTGTCAAGAATGGTGGTGGCAGCATCATGTTATGGGAATGCTTCTCTTCAGCAGGGACTGGGAAGCTTGTCAGGATAGATGGGAGAATGGATGGTGCAAACACAGACGAATCCTTGAGGAAAACATGTCAGTCAAGACTCTGAAACTGGGAAGGAAATTCACAATTCAGTAGGACAATGACCCAAAGCACAAAGCCAAAGCCACAATGGAGCAGTTGAACAAGAAGAGAATTAATGATCTTGAGTGGCCCAGTCAATGTCCTGACTTGAATTTAATCGAAATCCTACAATCGACAATCCCTAACAAACTTATCAGAACTGTAGCAATATTTTCCTTGAAGAATGGGCAAAAATGTCATCATCCTATTGTGCAAAGCTAGTAGAGACTTATCCAAAAAGACTCATAGCAGTAATTGCTGCAAAAGGAGCTTCTACCAAGTACTGACTTAAGGGGCTGAATTCTTATGCAACCAGTAAATTACATTTAGTACATTTTCTCTGCAAGTTTTGCTGATATTTAACCCCATCCTCATATAACACTGTTCAGTTTAACCACTACTGCTTTGAATAAAAAAAGTTGTTTGAAAAACTGTGCATACATTCTTTGTAATTTAACAAAATGTGATGTTATTTTGCAGTAAATTAAACAATGTTTGTGGGATACCACTCACGACCCAACATTCAGATAACAAGCTCAGTATTATTAACAGTCTTAGTCATTGTAGTTGTGTAGTAGTAAGTATTGTTGTTGCAAACTTTAAATAACCAGTAGACTATAAATATATAACCATATATAACTTGCTTCAATATTTGACGTAGTTGTTATATTGGATTTATTTATCAATAGAAATACTTCATACCAACATCACTACCACCCCTCGCCCCATTGGCCCACCCACTTTTACAAAGGCTCCGGTGCTGTTGTGTACAGGATGCATCCACTGTCATTGATAAATGAACTTAATTACCTCTTACTTTTCTAAATTAGCTACATTGCATTCATTTCACAAATACATAAATAAATAAAAATAAATAAATAAATAAATACATAAATATATCAAAATAGTTGGTCTTGTATGACCAAAAATGTATCTCCTCGGTGCCAAAAAAAAAAAACCCTTTTGGTATACATTCTTCCTAAACTGTGTATCATGAGGATAATTTAAGCAGATGCAATTCCCCCTTAGTTCTGACTGGGTTAAGGCCGAGAATGAAGTGAGCTTTGTAACGATTTCTAAAGGACAGAATGCAATTGGATCTCACAATCATGAAGTGTGACCGGCCCTTTTGCTGAAACAGAATCTTATAAAGCCCAGCACAGAGTAATGTGGTTAGCTAAATCAATAAGCTTACATCTTCATTTGAGCTACTCTAAAACATCTTAGTTTGTGTGACTCAAGCAGAGAGGAGATTATAAAGCCAGAAGAGCCAAAAGCAGCAGCATCTCTGAATTACATGGTACTCAATTGCTATTGACTATCCATTGACCCAATTCCCCTGAGTTAGCTCTATAATTTGTCAGGAGTATGACATTGTCATTTCGCCATCCTATAGAGAGGTGAAGTGGGATTAGGAGGAACCTGCCACATACAGCAACATATTCCCCTTGGGCCTGTTCTTCAGTATACAACTCTGCTTGTTGCCAATGCTACTGTAGCATGCACATATGCATACACCATTGTTCTTGGAGGGTCATGTAAGGGTACATTCTGGTTTGTCCCTTATGTAACAGAATCACACGTTTTTAATATATGGTAGAACAGTACGATCCTTATACTTTCTATATATAGAAATTGGCCCCTTTTTATATATTTAAAATATATTTTAGTCTGTAATCCATATATTTATTTTATATGTTGAAAATATATGGTGCACCATATATTGTCATTAGTCTGTAATCAATATAAAATAAATTTATGGATTACAGACTAAAATATATTTTAAATGTATAAAAAGGGGCCAATTTCTATATATGGAAAGTATAAGGATCATACTTTTCTACCAAATATAAAAAATATATGTTTGTTCCATAAGCGGTAGTATAAAGATCAAACAGTGAATAAGCAATAAATACTTTTTTTGAAAAACACCTTTATAAACAAATATAACTGATATGGTAATTGATGCATTTTATAAGTGAAGGGCAGACCTATCACTCAGATGACAAATATTTGACCTAAAAACATATTGTAATATTTATGGTTGAAGAAACAATTCAGCATTAAAACAACAAAGTGTTTTAGATTACATTGCCAAGCGTGTAAATGCAATTAAGTGCAAATGCAAGAGGCTTATAGGGTATGTAGGGATAACTAATGGTTATGCTTATGTGGATAGATATTGATTTACATAATTCAACAGTATTTTCCGAAAAGGGAGTATAAATAATTAATTGGGTTCATACAGTAAGCCCTTAATATGTCCAATATATTTAAGTACAATATCACACAAGCCTTTTAAAACTCCTTTCCCTTTTTTAAACTATTATTTTTAAAGTCTCTTGGGTGGGGATTAGTTATCCCCCCAGCATCACAAAAGTTTTTCTTCAGCATGACAACTTCAGTGCCACAACCTCCTCCAGATTTTAGTACAGAATGTCATATATAGTAACACATTCGTTTACATTAGATGGATTCATTTACAGTTATTGACGTGCAAAACCCCTGATCAATAAAGTGATATTCTCTCCACCCCCACCCCCCCCACCACCCCCAAGGTTAAAACAAGGTGCATGCTGCTGTTTCTTCACAGCAGTTTAAATGAACTAATTTTCTAAGTTTTTTGTATCGACATTTTTTTTTTTTCGTTTTCATAACTTCATATAGTAGATGATATGCAAGTGGGTCACCCAAATGAATAGGTTATGGTACCCTTTAGAACATGGTACTCCAACCCAGGTCCTTACGAGTCTCTATCCAGCAGGTTTTATAGGTGTCTTTACATCATCAGAGGCTACAGATCTGGAACTCCTGTTAATTTTGACTAATTAAGCCAATAATTGGTTCAATTAAGTAACAGATTGGTTGAAACGAAAACCAGCAGCCACAGTAGCTCTCCAGGACCAGGGCTGAAGATTCCTTCTTTATAACAAGGGTTGGGCAATTCCGGTCCTGGAGGGACGATGTCTCTCCTGGTGTTTGTTCCAACTGACCAATTAAGCTTCTAATAAGCACGTCAATGGTCTAATTAAGTAATTTAGGCCAGAGTTGGAACAAAAACCAGGAGGAACTCCGGCCCTGCAGGACCAGAATATCCCACCCATGCTTTGAAAGCTAAAGGAAATGGCCCACATCTCTCCTTTGTACCAATCCAAATAACTGCTGACATCCTTCCCTAATACTACAAATCACTGAAACATTTTAAATCTGAGCCTGACATGGTAATACATTATACTTGATTTGCAATACATTACAAAGAACACATTGTTAACATGTATAATTAGGGCTGCAACGAAGGGTACATTTTGACCTTCGAAGGTTAAGAACACATTACAGAAGGAAAGTTCTAACCTTCGATGGTACTAATTTGCATAATTTACTGGTGACGTCACCATAGCTACTTGTTTATATTTGAGTGAAAATCCTATTTTATATTAAATTTAAATAAAAATGCACGTTTATTTAAAAGTAATTGATGCTTCTTGCAAAATATAGAATAAGCTTGCCTTGCAGCAGCACCAACTGTTTAGGCAAAACAAAGCTTTATTTAACAGTCACTGTACCCAGCAGGTTATCAGTCACATTTTACTACTACTAAGATATTAATAATACTAATATGAACTTACACTTGTCAAGTGACCCCAGAGATTGGTTATGCCTCCTTGATACAAGTCGCTTGCACGTATTGCAAATGTTGATCACAAATCCTTTAGGTATTGGCGATAGGGTATTAGTCACATACACACAGAAGAGATGATGTATGCAGAATTTACCAACGTTAGATAATAAAAAATATATATTATAAAAGTACCTGGTAAGTAATTTAGAGTTTGAAGTAAAAAAAAAAAAAAAGACAATTGTCATTTAGTAAAAAAAAAAAAAAAAAGAAGAAAAAATGCCTTGAAAAGCTTTTAAATTAAAACAGCCCGCTCTCTGAATATAAAATGAGTATTGCAGTATGAAAGGTAGTAAAACAAAAACTCATATTGTTGCAGACAGTTATAAAGTTATAACATTTCCAAACATAATTTATTATGAAACTACTAACATTTGTCCCAATGAGTTAGACCCTGGGTAGAAGGTATACAATTTAGAGATAAAATATGTATTAGTTTGCCAATCTGTGTTCTATTTCTTTTGCATTAAAAGAAAAATAATTGAAACTCCTGTAATGTCTTCAGGTTTCTCATTTCCTGAACAGGGACTGAGCTTATTTTCTTTTGTGTTGATAACCAAATATGACTTGATCGAATATGTGTTGCATTCAGCACACATGGATTTGAATGTCAACCCCTAGCACCGTTCATGTGGGTCATTGTTCAATTACTGCACATAATAATCAATGTAAAATGTATTAGGTAAATTATTGTGGAAAGTAAATAAATAAATAAACAAAATAAAGATAGATTACTACACACATTGCCAAGGCCCTAGAGGAAATTCTTAATATTGGAAATCTCACAAAGATCATTTGATGCATGCCCTCATTGAAATGAAAGTTATTGTTATGAATGACCCCGATAGCTGGATAGACACATTGTATGTCTGCATAAAGATACTTATTACAATCCCACCCGAGGGGGACAGGGGTGGAGTCCCCTTCAGCGAAACTATGTATAAAGTTACCATTTTACAAGTACAGATCACATCAGTTGCTGTGTGAAGCTGGATAAAAAAAAGCAAATCCTTACTCTGCTAATCATATTGAAAGCATAACAATGCAGAGCAAAGTAACAATTGGGCTCAGATCAGTATTGATCTGTAACCTGGTAGAGCAGATGGAAGTCTTTAACGCCTTGATAAATCTGTGCCTCAGAGAAACAGCACTCTGTCACTCAGGAGACAAAACACATGGACCAAGAAATGGAGCAAAAAAGCAAATATCAATACATGCCCTTACATGTGTATTTTTGAAATAATTGAATAATAATAGGTTTTAAATCAATAACAATGGTGCTATCTGAAGGAAATTCAATGGTAACTTATTCAGATTTGAAATGCTAGTATATGTACTGAATACAAAATGTCGCCTTCTGAGAATTAGAGGGGAACTATTCCAATCTATACTATAAACAGTCATACTATTTTTTAAGGTTAACAAAATGTTGTCGCTGTTTTGGTAATGGCTAATTAATATATGGTAATAAGACACCTTTGGGGCTAACTTGGTCCTTTACACATGTTGCTACTGATTCCTACTGCCAGTGTCTTTTTTAAATTGTACATTACATCTTTGCAATGCTGCCCCTTTTATAGATACTTTACGCTAACTTGGCTGTTTTTATTTTACATGTGGTATTTTTTTTGACAGATAGAGGTAACTTCTTGAAAACAGAATGTATGTACATATATAATTGATTGTACAGTGGTAGCTATTTCAAAAGTTACAACTTGAGTACAGAATCCTAGGCAGGAAACAGTGTGATCCTGGAAAAAATCCTGCAGCAATGTTAAATGTTGCAATAAATTTGGTAGGTGTTAAAACACTGTTCTGTGTTTTTACATAGCAAAGGTCAAATTGCATTCCATTTGACTGCATTGATTGCTATGTTACTGCATTGCACCTTCACTGAGCAGTTTAACACAGGTACAATAATCTGAAATGATGAGCAAGGACTCTGTATAAATGGAAAGAAAGAAATAATAAAAAAAAAACCTTGTTAACCACAAAATACTGAATATATGACTATTTGACCTCCTGCATTAATCTTTAAACATTCACTCACATTTCTTCTTTTCGGATGGGCATTATAGATGCTGTGTGTTTTTGGAATGCTGTGAGCTATTAGATTTCATTCTTTAAAATAAAAATGAACAGACGTGAAAAGAAAAACACCTCTAAAACATATTAGTGTTCTTTTCGTTCTCCTAATGAACAAAGAGCGTCATTGTTTCAGACCACATTTACCAAGAAAAACCACTGCCTCAGTCATTTTGTTTAAATGAATGTGCTCTGCTGTGTCCCCTTTCAGATGCTAGAATTAAACAATTCCGCTGCACTTTGAATACTGGGTCGAGAAAACACAGCACATTCAGTTAACATTTTTCACTGAAGAACATTATCCTAGAAAGCATAAAATGTGGCTGTAACTTTTGAGATTAATTTAGATATATTTAATATTTCACATAAAAGTAAACTCTCAGTAGAATAAATTGAGAACCTTAGACCGTTTTTTTTCACCCAAGTAAATGTGTTCTGATTAGTAAGACCATACTATTGCAGGTAGATACAGAATAATATTTATTTTGGTTATAAAAATGTCACACATGTCATAAGATTTTATGGTACCAGAAAAATTGTTGCCCAGTTTTGAGTGATAATGTAATCCTATGATAGCATATATTGTAAGAGAGTAGTCTGACTGGAACATAGTTCAGATGCATCTAGCAAATTATGTTCTTCTTAACTCTTGCGCCCAGCATACTTTCCAGGTTACAAGCAATCGCTGTGTCTCCTATGAACCAAGGAATAGGTTCTTGGCAATTCTTAGTTGAGGATTATCCACATTCACCTTGCAGGGCAATTGCAATTTGCACTAGCAACATAAAAGCCCTTAATCTGTAACAGCACTTATCAGGTTTCATAAGGCCTGTGCAGATAAGAGGCAACTTTTATCTGACCAGCCCTATTAAACAGTAATAGCATTTAGCAAAATGCGATAAAGAGGCATTTAAGAGCTTTTAAAAGTCATGGTGTTGGGGGGGGGGGTAATTACAATTGGAAATGGAATAAGTAAATGGCAGTAAAGGTATACTTTTGTGACAATGTTTCATGCTCAGGAAAGATACTAGATTTGAATATGTAGCACAGCAGGATTCAATTCAAGTCCTTTACCACTGTCAACTTAAAAAAAGTATACTTTGTGGGAAATACATCTATGAAACGGAATGAAATGATGATTAATTATTAGATTTGCAATTCCCAAAACAAAAATTATTTAATAACACATTGAAGAGATCATTTATTTATTTATTTTTTAAGTTTGTTTGTTAACCTTTTGTGATTCTTTCAAACGTACGTGTTGCCTTTATTTGTTTCAGCCATAAATCACTGACACAATTTAGCCCTAGAGAGAATATAATCTCACTACCAATCTTGCCTTTCAATAAACTGTCCAGTGAATCGTGGATACACTCATGGTCAGTCAAATCAATTCCCAGCCCCTGCTGAAGTAAGACACTGTTGTATGTTGTATTATGGTTGTTTTGGGCTTTATCACTCACTTCTAGATTGGTTGATGCTACTCATGGGGGCAGGATGTTAGGGCAGACAGAACACAAGGAGGGAAATTATGTCTTTCTCGTGTTTATTACATTAGACCCAAAAGTAAGTAGCTTAGGGTTGGTCTTTGAGATATATCTGTGGTCTTTTTTATTTTATTTGAACCGTCTGTCCTGATAAAGTCATCGATGGTGGATTAAACACTGCAATGCATTAGTGATGCATTGATTGTGCTAATAAGCAATGTATAAAGTTTAGAATTTGACTCTATATTATTGGTAGGAATCCCAGAAAAGGTGTGTGTGCTTTGTTCTCAATTGAATAGGTGTTCAGATATACAAAGTTACACGTCATTCCCATATACTGTGAATCAATTAGGTACCTTATACTTATTTTGTGACTCTAGATGTGATGCACTAAATATGCCTGAAGACAACTAACCTTAATGTTGTCAGAAAAGGAGACCTGAAGCTTCAGTTTTAAGAAAATAATTGTCAAAGGGCCTTATCTCTGTGTGTAATATTTTAAAAGGCTGACTCTTCCATAATGTAAATCTTAAGAAGTAAAGAAGCCTATTCTCGGCAAATACACACATAGTGCAAATGACCCTTCTTGTATTTTTATTTAATTTTATTTTGAGTTGAAATATAACTTCAAATTTAACATGACCTTTTACAATATTTCAATGCTTAATCCAGTTTGGATAAATCTTATTTCCAATATTTCAAGCTTTGCCATAGCAGACTAGGTTTAAAGATGTAAATTCTGTAAAATCAGATGCGAATTATGGAAAGCCATATTTTATTGTCAAGGACAAAAACACTTATAAATTACCTTAAACACCAGACAGGGATAATCATACTTGATTCAATGTTTCCCTAATAGATGGATTGGCCAGGTCCCTCCTTCACATGATTTAGAGCTGCTAGACACGATGATTTAGACACTATGGGACATGTTTTCAAAGTTTCTCCTTCCTTCTTTAATTGGATCATATTTTCTGAAAGGAGAAAAAAAACATGTTAATGTTACAAAATAAAAAATATATAAAAAAAAACGCAGTGAGAGTGTTTAAGAGAACTTGAAATATAAGACATAGTTGTTTGGTTTTAGTTTTGTAAAATGAACAGTCTCCAGTATTTTGGACCCCTCTCCCAGACATCCACCCGGACAGATTTTCTCCTGTATTCCACTGTTAAACCTCCTTCAGCAAACCTTTAATGTCTACAAAATTCATGGCCGGTGTGTGATTACTGTAATCCCCTTCTGTACATAACAGGGTTTAGGACCCAGGGGAATCTTGTGGCAGGCATTCATTCAGTGCATGAAGCAAGCTCACATACTTAGCCACACACTTGCACTCAACCCCCCAACATTGACAGGTACGAGATTTCGGTTTAGAAAAGCTCCCTTATTTTGAAAACTCAGTGTTGACAGGTATGGAACAGGTGAGGCAGGGCTGTATCCCAGAAAGCAAAGTTATAGATAGATAAACATGCATCCAGGCTGCAAGAGTATTTCTGCAGGAGGGGTGGAGTTAGGAGTTAGGATGCCTTGTCCACTTCCTAATATGTTGATGCTATGACTGATTTTACTGACCCATTTCTTTTCTTTGCCTCTGCAGCAAAGTTGTCAATAACAGTTGCTGCAATTAATGTTTTCTACACGTTCCTGCTCAGTAACATTCATTAGTTGGCTGGCTGTTTTGTTCTTGACATTGGGTGTATGTTTTTACCTCCTAACAAGAATTTGTGTCCCAATTTCCCAGGCCCTGGGGGGTGGGCATCTGCTCTCCTGACCCTCTGGAATCTAAGCCCCAGCTGAACAGTAAGTCAAGTGCAAAGGCAAATTGATACAAAATTTGCAAGAAATAACTACAGCTGCTGGAAGGTTGAATTATTAATAAGTAGTTTCCTGCTGTTTTCATACTAAAATGGTGGCCTTTTTTGACTACGCATTTGCTTAAAAATAAATAGGGCAGATAGAATGATCAAAAAATCCTATATGGAAGCAATAAGTTAAAATAAACACAAAGTTAAAATTAATTAGATGTACTATTAGCGTCATTGCACATCTACAAATGACCAACTCAGGACGTGATATCTCACTTTATTTATTTATCTGTTTTTTTTTTTGTTTGGTTTTTTGACATCTACCTAACGCTGCTGTTATTGGAGCTTGTATTCCCAGAGTCTGTTTCATCGTGTTTTGATTGGTCGAGAAATCTGTCAACAAAGTAATATGCTCACGAGTCACACTCTATAATCTCGCTTTTACTGAGTTTTTTTTTTTTTTTTTTTTTTGTAGTGTAGAGCCTTTAGTTTAATTTTAAAAAATGGTGTTATGCATCCTGAACTTTCAGACTATGACTCAAGTTGTATTATCTTGTGGACATTACATTTGACAACTTATTTTTAACTTCAAGGGCAAGGAAACCATCCTGTTTATACAGACGGTGATTCTGGGTGTCTCAAGTGGAGATTTGGAGCTGAATGTTGCTGACTTCAAGGAGTCATTTATTTGGGTAGAAAAGTTTCACACTCTAAATTAAAATCTGGAAAGCCTTGCTTGGTAATGTGCAAAACTAGCAAAACTGCACAAATGGACTGATTTGAAGAAATTGGAGCGTGGAGATAACCTCATTCTGCAAACTTGACCAGCTATGAACCAGACTTCAAATAAATGAGCAAAAGGATGCAGCAGCAGAAGTCACATTAAAGAAGCACAATAAGTACAATAATTAATGTCAATTATTTAATTTTTTTGGTACTTCAAAATACATAAATTGTGTGTTTATGCCTGTCTCTTTGCAGACCACTTGCTCTAAATTTCCATTTGGTTTGGCTCTCTTGCACAAAAAAGGTGCATTTGGACATTCATTAAGAAGCTGTTGGCAGCAAAATGCAAATTTGTTTCCCCATATCTCTGTTTAAAGGGGGAAACATGAAATACTATGTATTTATGTTGTTATTCCAATTTGCACACTTGATGTATTACTTTATCAGACTTGTGTTTAGTGCTAACATCATTACAATCAAAAAATGCAATTTTAATAAGAGGGTTTTTTTTTTTTTTTCAGCATGGAGAATCCGCCATGAATGAGATTTATTGATTGCAATTACAGATAGTTTAGTGAACTGTGATGGATTGCTCAGGGCCTGATTACTGTGATGGGCATGAATGATAAATTTGACTGGAGGCCTCGTCCGTGGGTGTGCAAAGACTACCTGCGTAAGGCCAGTTGGAAAATAATGAACGGTTAAATGCATCCCAGTGCTGCAGCTAGGAAGTGGCTAAGTAACCATGTGGCACATGCCACCTACCCCCCCAAAATATTTAGAAATTTATAAAAATGAGCAGCTGAGACGCGGCCCGTCCCCCAGAGCACGACTGCACCATGGAAAGAGCTCAGCCTCTCCAGCCCAACCATACACCTCACAGAACTAAATACGAACCGCTCAGCACTCAGGTAAGGAAAAACCTCCTACTCACATATTTTTGTATTTTTTAGGGGGAAACCTCAGGGATTCATGGCTGAGGGAAGCCTTTCCTCCAGGCTCTAAGTGGTCAATTCCCATTTCAGCTTGCCAGCGCTTGTCTGAGCAGCCGAGACAGAAGAAGCAACATGACAGAATAACACACAGAGCCGTTATGCGCTTGCTGATGACATGTGGGTTAGGGGCGGATTCCCCTGCAGAAAAGCAACCGAGTTTACCATCTTTTTTCTTTTTTTGGAATGTTAAGCATTGAACTGACTTGGTTCACCTGACCAGATCGTTGTCTGCGTAATTTTGCTTAAAGTTTGAACTGAACTGAACTTTGAATATATATTTTAAAAATACAAACATCATCTTTAAACCACTGAAATACAATGCAGAAGTTATGTAAGTGCTGGTTTTACTCAAGCTCAGATAAGCAACTCTCCCACTCAGAATGTTAAAAACTGCCCGACTACTTGATAAGATTAACTAGATTTATCTTAAGAGAATAATATTAAAGTTTCTGTTCCTGAGTATGGCAGGTTTCTGTTTCCATCTACCTCTATCACTATGATTCACCTCCATTTACCTCTCTCACTAATAAGCATGGGAATATAGGTCCAGACATGTTACAAAGTCTTATATAGTGGACACAGAAAAACAAGTTGCGAAGCAATAGGATGAAACGAATGAAAATGTAATTGTTGACCTAGTTGAACGTCAGTTTGAGGTTGGTGCCATACCCATAGGCAAGTACAAACCTGTCAAGATTAATTTACAATTCTTCAAAAGAATAGTCCTGCAGTTATAGTCCCTCAGCTCCACCTACAATATTCTCACCACTTGATGGAATTTTGAGAACATTGCCATGTATTGGTGAAGCAAATACAAATACAGTAAAATATAAGAAAAATATGATATTCAGGAATGCATAATGATTTTTCTTTCTTTCATTTCTAGGTTTTTTTTGTTGTTTATCTTGGAAAGCACTTTGTGATGGTGGTCCACCTATGAAAGGTGCTATATAAAGAGTATTATTATTAATTTGTTGCATACATATAATGGGAATTGAGTTGTTTCTTAATTCAAGGACGGTAGAATGTGACTGATGTGTATCTGAGTGCTGACTGTGTGTGTGTATATATATATAATTATTATTATTATTAGACAAATGAAGAGGGGAAAAAAAGTACTGTATGTATCATATCAGTATCTATTATGGTAATTATTTTTATTAATGTTTAGTGAGCACAGATATGCATTTTCAATGTAAATAGATTTTAGTTTAGAACAAGGTGGCAAGAAGACTGTAGAGCCCCATTCCTCCTGGTTAAATTTAGTAGAAAGCCGCCCAGTCTGGCTGGCAGCAGCTGCATATGTGGACAGACCTTCCCTTCAGCTCATCCCACTTTCTTTGCATACCAAGCTAAAATCAGGCTACTTTCATTATTTGTCATTGCACTGTGTAAACCTCCACAGCTTATGCACATTAGATGAATTTGTGAATTTGAAAAAGGAATATCATTATGCCAATTAAAATACCTCGAGCTCTAGAAGGTTACAGTAGACCACAAACACCCAATATCCAGGAAATTAGCTGTCACAGATAATTGAGTTAATTTAATATAATATTCATATGCCTTGAGAACAAATGATGAACACTGAAAGCAGGCATATGGAGCAGTGACCTTGCTGAGGCCAAAATACTATTTCAGACTTTGGTATTAATCAGAAACCATATCTTTAGCCAACACTTAACAGTCCTGTTGCTGGTTTGTATTGTGTAGTTTTTTTTTTTTCATTCCATTACAAGTAAACCATATTTTTTACATACTGATGCATCATAAACTGTTAATATAAGCACAATATAAAGAATACAGTACTGCATATTAATTAAATACTAAATATTATAGTAAGATACACAAATATTAACTTTCAGTAAATCGCTAAGAAGTATTAAGTTAATTTATTTGATACAGCAGTGATGCATAGACCTGACAAGTTTTCACTTAATTTTACACACACCCGCGGGTTTCCCCTGCTGTTTCTCAATGTATTCCCTGTGGCTGTGCTGCTGTGGCACTGGAACTGTGGGCAGCCGAGTGCACTTAAGAAAACATGTAAGTAATTCAACTACAGTTACCTATGAACTAACTTATTCCTTTTTAAATTCATATAATATGTTATCATCACCAAAACTATGGTACCAGCGCTGGACCTGCTACTGTTGAGCTCACAACAGTCCTTTCTTAAACCGTACAGTTTGAAAGAACTACAAACTGTAATATCCAAAGTGTTTCATAAACAAAGTCATTTAGTTGCATCACCTGTTAACCCCTGGAATGATTACAGTTGGCCAACACAAACAGTGCCTTTGAATCCACGATTATGGTTGCTATACAGCTTGTTATATCACTGCATAATACTGGCACAGAAATAGATTATACCTTTTAGTACCCAATTAACACTGTTAATCTGTTGCTTGTAACTTGTAACATGTGTTTTCTCATATGTCTAATATTCCAGCTGTATAATATTGTAATAATTCTTGCCGTTGAACATAGTACCATAGATAGTATTGAACACAATAAGGTAAAGAGCTGTGCATGCATAGCTTTGCAGTGCATGTCTTGGGGCCGACTGCTACAGCGGAGGGGAGTCCTTATGATTATGAATCAATTTTCTAGGATTAGTCAAATATATCTAGAAGCAAACGTTTGTGGAATATTAACAATATTGACAGAAGCACAATTAAACACAGGTTTGTAGTGTCATTTTAACAGTGTTAGTCAATCGGATAGCTGAAGTGCTAATGGACCTTTCAAGCAATGATTTGGGTCATAAAATGTTTTTATTTACCTTGCAAGCCACGCAGCTGCAGCCAGCAAAGTGTATGAGTCACTGACAGGCCCCTGGAACCTCAGAAAAGTGGATTGGTAAAGAGGGAGCACTTGCAAAGAAACTTAGCTGTGAAGGGAGACGGGAGATGGTGCTGATGCAGTAAACAACTTTCCATGTATTCTAACCCCGAGGAGAAAATCTTGCAGTTTGAATTAAAATTGACAGAAATTGCTAAGTTTTTACCTTCTTAACTGTTTTTGATGGACTATCCCCGTGGGGACATCACCAATCTACATAAAGCTTGGCTGATGTCCCTTTTGTGGGATCTACTCAAAAGGCTTGTGACAGATGATTTGGATAGTGCTTTAGCTTTTTAAAGCTCATTTACCAGCCGTTAGCATGCCAATGATGGGATTCTTTGCTTCAGTGACTTCTTTCCACAGCCAATAAACTCTTGAGTGTTATCTGCTTGGACTTTCCACTCCCATTTACATTCATATTTACTTTTTATGTCAAATATTTTACTTTAGATTAAATCTGAAACATTTTAATCTTCTTAATGTTGGCCTAATGCAGCATTATGATAAAAAAAAGGTGTGCATGTGTAACAAAAGGTATTTTAATTGGATTTGTTATTTTAGTTCCTCCTTCTGGCCATTCATACTTCCTGCCCTGAGCAAGCTGGTAAAGCAAGGCTGAATGGCCTTTTCTCATTCTCAAACGTTTCTTCTGTTCTTAGGACTGCTGCAGTGTAATATACAGTAAGAAACAATCCTGAAAAAACAGCCTTACCTGTGCCCTGTGTAAACCAGTCAAGTGACAACCCAAATTTAGGCAGAGAACTAACACGTGAATAGAGGTCTGCCGGTTTCAGTCTGGCTCCACAAAACAAAACTATTTTAAAAAGCAGGCCTCAGATATACAGTGTTACCAATTCATTTTCTAGTTCCATTTTACAATATATTTGTTTCCTTATTCATATTAGGACAACCCTAATCTATAATCAGGTGTAGTTTTGTAATTTATGTCATATTAATACGTTTCGACCTTAATTGTTTTTGATGGAGAATCCCAAAGGGGCCATCACCTGTCTATTTGATTGAAGATCATGGATGAACATCAGCTGCATAAACACGTTAGTTATTACAGTGTAACTGTATTTAAATCAAAATCCTACGGTTTACTACAGCTGTATTTATAACAGTGTATTTCACTGTAGATAACTAGAGATGACAGTCTCTATTGCAGTTGTAGTCTTTGGATGCTAATTTCCTAGAGCATGGAGCATGTTCATGACAGATTATTGGGTCAGTACTCTGGCTATGACAATACTATTTACCAGCTGTTAGAGCTCCAGTGATGGAATTCCTCTCTCCAGTAATTGCTTTCCATAGCCAATAAACCCTTGGTTGAAATATGCAGTCTGATTTGCACTTTCCATTTTAATGAAGAGTCACTCCTACTTACATTCAGATGAATTTTAGTTATTTGTCAGAGGTCTTTTCTCATAACAGAGGAAACTGTTCACTCTGACAGAAGTGGGGAGAGTTTTTTATTTTATTTTTTAAAATCAGTTCATAAAATATATTGCTCTAGCAAGAGCTAAAGCAAATGTATTTAGTAGCTGTTACAGAATGTTTTAAGTTGCCTTTTAAGCATTAAAACCAATGGAGAATTTGTTTCTAACATTGGTTTCTGTCATTCCACGTTAAAAGAAACTGCATAAATATACAGTTGATAGATCAACTAAGACATCATTGCTTTGTCTTCCATTTAAATGGCGAAGCTGTTCAGTCTATGCATACATTATTTCTTAAAATATTTCTGTGGAGAAAAAAAGACAATAGGCAATGGGCTCTTTAAATATATACCGTTCATTTTATAGTGTACACAATTATAGGGATCACCGCATGAAACATCAAGGGCTGTATCTAAGAAAAAACATACATAAAAAAAAAAAACATTAACAAAGGCTCAGCCATCAATGTGCCAAGCATTCTTCCAATGCAATTTTCCATCAACCTAAGTGAAAGACATTCTGATCCTCTTTACTAATGTTCAAAGACTGTTAAGCCTTAAGGCCCTTGCACACCAGATCCTTTTCCATTTTAGTCACATAAAATCAGATCAAAATGGAAATGTTGATTCCAAAATCAACATGCCACCTTCTTGCGATTGTTATTGACTTGTGTGCAAGGTCCCATAAGAAGTGTTTGTTCAACTAATTGTTTGTTTGGCAAACCATATATTGGCATTCATTTTCAAGCATCTTAACAAATTCATTATTAACATTGCTGGTACCCATTTGGAAAATGTGATGAACTATTTGGGGTATTCAGAAGTATGCATATAAATCAAATAAAACATGGCTCTGTTAACCCATTGTCTTCATATGTATTTTAAGGCTTTGGTTTATTGATCTGGTGTCTTTTTTTATCTGATTTTCTTGAGATGGTTCAAAACTGCTATTGTCTTAAAAAGCAGAACAAAAAATAATTCATGAGTGACACTTTGAATTAATTGTCTGTAACGACACTATAAATACACTACAGCAACAAAGTCATTAACTATATTGAACCATCTGTTTTTACACAATTTGCAATGTAATTGATACCAGTATGTAAACACATACTGTAAGTAATCACAGTGTAACTACAGTGTAGTTAAAGATATTTAATGTAAAAAAGCATTAATTTAATAGAAGTTTTGTCATAGGGACATAAATCTAAGTACTAAAATATGACATCTGCCATTACTCTTTATATAATTTAGTGGACCCTCTCACCCAAGTATTTACTTAAACTTTTAACTCGCTTTGGTGTCACTTCCAATACAAAAATAAATAAATAGGCTAATCATTGTTGTCAACTAGTTGCACTTTCCAAAAAGTGCCCAAGACAATGCTAACGTTACATCTGTGCTTTTTTTGTTTTCAAATGCTAGTCTTTTGAAAATCTTACTAAACAGATGACTATGCAGCCTAAAGGTTTCTTCAAAGGACAATGCCCAAGAAATGAAGTGAAATACCAAATGGATCAATAAACTGCTGTAGGAGAAACTAGCATTTGCAGTGGCCATCACTAGCTGTTTGTCATATGCTAAAAAATATATTAAAAAAAAACACCTGTTGGTCCCTGCTAGATTTTGTCAACATTTGCTTGGGACTTTGCATTTATTTATTTATTTATTTATTTATTTATTTATTTTTTATTAGTCTACAAGAAGCCCTACAGTGCAAGACCATACTAATAAGGGAAGCTTATATCTGTTTTTTTAGAATCCTGAAGCACAATCATATAACCCCAGAAAATGTTCATCCTTTCTTAGATAAATTGAGGTTGAAATAACAGTGCAGATAATATTTTATGCAAGAAGTGGATATTGCAAAGTCAGTAAACATATCTTCTGAAGCTACTGCTTTCTTATTAAGAATTTAAAAGTTAATAAACCTTTATGGACTTTTTTGGCATGTCATTTATGTCTAAATACAGTACTAAATGATTAATTAGAAGCTCTGGAAACCCACTGTTACACTATGTGTTTTCCATTTATTTTAGTTTGTCTTTCTCTTAGTGTTTAAGAACTTTATTTTAATTTTAAACTTATTTTTTGAAGACGTTATAACGTAACATCCAAATACAGTACAAGTTATTAGTTACATTTTTTAAAAGTATTAGATTATTTTGCCCCCAGTTTTTCTCCTCAGTCTAGAATGTCCAATTATGTTCACTCACCACAGCATCTCCCTTTAACAGCTCAGGAGAGCTGAAGGTCAATGGGCCATCATCCAATCCCACCGCCAAGCCAGTTGCCACTTTACACCTAAGAGCTCAACAGTGAATACCAGAAGCTATCACTCCCAGCAAATCCAAGGTTGTGAATCAGCTCCCCACTGCATGTATGGCTTTTCCTGGTGAGCTACTCATTTAGGACTGATGTATTTTACACTTCCCTTCAAGCTCCCCTGCCAATTAAACTCTCTGACATACCCATGGGTTTTGTTTCAGTTACATTACATCAGTTTCCCTGTGTATGAATGTTATACCTCTCTTTTCTAATGACAGAAATAATTAACTCAGTCATTTGAAAATACTGAGCAGCAGGGGGCTGTAATCCTTCAGTCTATTCCAGGGTCATCCTTATTATCAATATGTGACAAGTTAATGAGTCTTAATTATAAAAGCAGAAGTAAAGCAATTAAGGAAAACTGAGGGATTTTAATAAGTCTAGCTATGGCAACATGTCTAATAGTATATTTTCAGATAACATACTGACATTTTTGTTGTAAACTGGGTTTATCTTTCCACCAACTGTCTACATTTTGCTGTATGCAAATATCTATTGACCATACAATTTAAAAGCATTGACTATCATTTTGTTGATATGCTAAGCAAGCATTATCAAAGTGATTGGACTATTTTTGGATCTGATCAGTAAGCAAAGAACCTATAGCAATTAATTAAAGTTGTTTTTTTCTGTCAGAAAATATGCAGCAGATTAAACAAAAAAAAAAATAATTTCATATTCACTACCAATACAGATGATTCCCGTGTAATAATTCTGAGGGAATTTGCACCTCTGCTAGACTAAAAGTTTGATATTTAGCATCTCCTGCTAAATAACATATTAACTCGAAGTTCAGGCTTCTCTGACTAAAATAGAATGCTCTCTTGCTCCTGTTGTGTGATGTTTAAGGAATTTACAATTCTTCAGATTGCTATAATTATGATCCCAAAACTGACAACAAGGCAGTCATTCTAACGCTGTATCAATTTTCTTTGCTTCTGACAGCAATTTGGGCACTGTAGCTATAAACTTAGCAACCATGTTTTATTCATAAAGAATATTAGCTTTACTTTCTAATACATTTTGCCAAAAACTCATAATGTATCAGTCCATATTTAATGGACTTGAAATGGTCAATATACAAGTAGACAAAGTCTGCATTGAGGAAATATGATTGATTATGCACCCACCCATCATGCAGAATTGTGAGATTGGTTTGAGGGGCATGACAGAGAAAAGTCAGGCATTGTCCATGGCCAACACAATCCTTGCACCCCAATTCAGTTGAGAATGTTTGGGATGAGTTTGAACAATTCATTCATCATCACAACCTTCTTCTTACTTCTCTGTGTGAAATATTATTGACTGTATGGTTTAACATCCCTTGAGACACCTTCCAACACCTTGTGGAGCCCATGCCATAGTGTGTCAAGGCTGTGGTCGGGGCAAACAGTGATCCAACCCAATATTAGGTACAAGTCCTAATAAAGTAGCAAGGCAGTGTGGGAAGGTACATGGTAAAGTATAGAAGCATGTGGAGTAGTTGTTGAAAGCTCACAAGCTCACAGGAAATATTATATTTGTATTTACCATATATCCTTTAAAAGTCACTGATAAATAACTAATTCTACATTTTTAGTTGCACTGTTATGATTTCCTCTTTAAAAAAGAAAACAATGATGGTTTAATGTTCATTTTTAGTTTAGCAATGGACAGTAATAAGTGGTATTGTTTTAGTGGTTTATAAATATTCCTTTCAATATGTAAATGCATCAAAAATGCAAGCTGGAGGTGACCTTGTAGGTTTATAATTTTATAATGAATGCATAATAATAACCAGACACAGAGATAGCCAGTGATTTAATTCTTTAGAGGGTGATTCAAATTCATTTGTTCCTATACGAGGCAAAGAAAAGAGCCATTATTAATTTAGTCAATTAGACCACTCTGAAAGCAATATCCCATGCATTAAAGAATCTCTCCCTAGCGTGCTGCCGCTTGTCTCAGAAAACTGAAATCTAAAAGCATTTCAAAAAGACAAAAGGTCATTCCTTAGATGTGACCTACTAAAGACTGTGCTATTGAGTCGGTAATTGTAATTAGAAGTGAGTCTCAAATGAAGAAGTAGTAAATGGTTCAGAGAATTGAAAATGAATGGGAAGGTTTAAGAGGATTTTTCAGAACATTTGATTAATGGAAACAGGGATTTGTACATGGCATTAGTGTAATGAATAAACAAGAAGAGAAGACACCCAAACATTTTTTTTCTTTTGATTACACAATACTCGAAGGACCCCTTTTTAAGCTATGAAAGTTGGCTTCTCCGTATAAAAGTTGCTGCTTATGACATCTTTTCATTGTACACTGTTGCACTTTGATCAGCGTTATCTCTAAAGACATCAAAATGTAGCAGCTGTGTAAGAAAGCAATGATGTGAATCAACCTACTGTATATATTAATTGGACAGTGCACACATTATTTGAAGCAGAGCTATTCCCCATTGGAAATTCCAGCATTGGTTTTAAGTTTTCATGAGCTGGTAGCTGTGCTGTTTATTTTAATATATTTTTTATATAATATATAATTTTAATATATTAGCCATATTCACAAAGATTAAACTCCTGTTATTTTAAGTATACATAAAGCATGCCGATCATGTCATTTACCTAGACTGCTGAAGGCTTCTTTAAAAAAAATAAAGACTATTACTCTGTCCTAAAAAAAAGGCACCCAATTACACTGTATTTATAAATGTGGTTGTACATTGAATTTACAGTGTAATTATCATGTTACCACATATGCTGATGCAGTATAATTACAGTGTGATTAGCGACTCCTCAAAGGTTTTAGCTGTGCAATAAATTCAAATGGGTCTCAAATTGTTTACAGGTTTTGCAACAGCTTGGCCAGGCCTTTTACCCAGATCTAGTACGGTAGGCCAAATTATCATTTAGATATATCTCTAATATTTAAAGACATCTCTCAATCATTTCTAGATATATCAAAATATGTAAAGATATCTCTCGATCATTTCTAGATATCTCTAAATATTTAAAGATATCTCTCAATCATTTCTAGATATCTAAAATACATTTCGAGATATCTTAAATTGATTTACAGATATCTCTAAATGGAGCTTTAAATGAGATATCTACAATGCATTTTTTGAGATATCTTTAAATCATTGATCCAGATTTTGTTCTGAAAAACCGGCCCCAGGAAGTTATTATTGAACAGGAAGTTAATTCGAGATATCTTCAAATGATTAGGAGAAATCTTTATTTTTAAGATATCTCTAAATGACAGTGTGGTGTATCATGCTTGCAAAATCAAAACGGTTTCAACATAGGTCCAGTGGTTAAAGAAACAGGCTTGTAACCAGCAGGTCCCTGGTTCAAATCCCAGCTCAGCTGCTGACTCATTGTGTGATTCCAAGCAAGTCACTTAACCTCCTTGTGCTCTGCCTTTCGGGTGAGATGTTCTTGTAAGTGACACTGCAGCTGATGCATAGTTCACACACCCTAGCGTCGTATCCTGTAAAGTGCTTTCTGATGGTGATCCACTATGAAAGATGCTATATAAACATAAGGATTATTATTAAATCTTTATTACATATTAGATTTCTCTAATTAATTTACAGATATCTTAAAATTAATTTTAGATATCTTAAAAACTGCACAGTTAAAGATATCTGTAATTCTATTTGAGATATCTCGAAATGATTTAGAGATATCTTTAATTATTTCAAGATCTCTTAAAATGCAATTTGAGATATCTCGAAATGATCATTCAGCTTGCCATAGACCATGTCCTTTTGCTTTTCTGTTTTTGATTAAGATGGTCATGGTGGCTTTGTAACTGGTACTAGAGATTTTCTGAAAATCTGAATATTTCACTTCCTTTTTAATTCTAAATTTAAACTTCTGGAATTTTTTATTAAAACATATTAAAACATATAAATTGCCCTCCTGCCCCAGTGTGTTAATGTTCTTGTTTTTGTTTCTAATCAATTAATCTAATTTAGTAACAAAAAAGTTAAAAAAAAAAAAAAGATCTGTATCTTAAAATATAGTATTAGGATATTTGAATTATTTTGAGACCATCTGCTATTGGTACAGAGCATATAACACCAGCTCGACTTGACAAAAGAAATTTAAATCCATTTCACTAGGGTCGATGTTCGCAGTCTACAGTAAATCACTCCTGAACGAGAAGTGGCATGAGCCCTCTGGCCCTAATGTTTCCACTGTGCCATCCAGACCTTACTGTTTTTGTCCTGCCTTTCCCCTTGTATATGCAATCTGCAATATGCATTGTGTCAGCATTAAAGTTAATTGACTAATCAGTAAATTCTAAAACGTGTCACGCTATTTCATAAACATGCTATAATCAAACATGCATCTGTAATATATGATTTTAATCACCTAATATATCATAAAACGAGCACTCACCTCTCTCTATGCTCTCTGAGTTTCAATGTACCTTTTGGCTCATTTCTTTACAGCTCACTAGCTAAAAGTCCCTGTCATATATTAGCCACTAAGACATACTGTGCTCAGCTCTATATTAATTACAAATAAATTAACACATTATGTGTACATTGGACATAGGCCACCTTATCTTAAATAACAGCACATGATAGAGTGCTGTTGACTACTTTTGGCAATATCTTAGTATGGGATTTATTCATTTTAATACAGCATGGTTTTTAACGGGATGCAGATGAGGTGAGGTGAGCACTGCACCTTGTAGTGAATGTTCTTTATACCACATAAATAAAGTAGCTAATTATGCTAATTGGTTGCTGAGCACTAATTCATTTGTATATTTTTTTGACTAAGAGTGCAACAGTGGAACTTCTCTTTTTCCTGTTTTTGGCAAAGACATTTGTAATAGTCTCTGTTGGTCCTTTTTAAATCGAAAAATAGGAATTCTTGCCAAGAACTATATCAAAATTTGCGGACACAGGGAAAGGTCTTTTCCCTAAAGACGTTTAACAAGTCGCTACTTAATTTTATCCCTGTAGTGTGTGGCAAGCTGATGAATATTGCAGCAAAACAGTATGGGTTATATACTTTGGATATATTTGTAAAATACAACCACAGATTGGCTACTTAATAGCAGTATCTCAAAATAATGTTAAATGCGTTCACTCCACTTAATAAAAAAAGTGTTTTAACAAAAGTCTTCATTCTGTATAAAACAATATGGCTTTTTTATATTTCTCTGGTACTAGTATATAGAACCATTCTTACTTCATATGTTAAATAAAAACAACCTAAAGACGTTTTTTTTTCGAAAAACATACAGAATCCTGGTCTCCACAGAACAATATATTTTCTACCAATATATTTTAGGAAATTGGGCTGAATGCAAAAAAAAAGTGGATATTATTGTTGCCATTCATCTTTTGAATTTCTATCAGCAATTCTAAAAATGTAATCTTTTTTTATTTTTTTTTAGCAGTCCAGTGCTATGATAAGATTTGCAGCTTTAACTCACTTGTAAATGTTTCAGAGATTTATTCCAAGTTGCTTCGGTTTGCTGCTGTTCTGAGAACAAGCCTTGATTTACTGATGGAAGAATGCTATGTGGAATAAATCATGGATGACATGAGCTGATGTTTGTGAATTACAACATTCAGATTGTTCCAGCTCGTTAAGACCAGTTTCTGTGCATTTATTATGGTAAATCATTGCCATCTAGAGGAATGGAAAACCAGAGGTCTTTTGACGCCTTTTAGTTTGTTATTATATACTCTATACAGAAAAAAAAAACAGATAATCTTATTTGCTTATGACAGATGTCTGTAACTATACATATAACTGTTTGTTTGATTTTACAATGAAGTCAAAGTGTTGAGTTAATAATTTAAGCAGTAGCTACATGATGTGTCAAGTGGATACAATCCGAGATGGCATTAACATTGTCAATGGGAGCCTTTGTGACGTCCATGTATATTAAAAGTGGATAGCGTCCTGTATGCAGATTTGGAATCATAATAAAAGTGCATGGCAGAGGGATTTAATATGTCACATAACGTTTGTTATTTTATGTGCTTTTTAATGTACAGCTGGTCATTTTACTGTTTTTAACTAACCTCGTTCAAATTTAAACTTGTATTTGTGTTAATGTCTGATGGACAGGAGAGGACACATGCAATATGTTGAATAGGCTCCTCTTTATTTTACTTCCCATTTTCTATTTTCAAATGTTCTATTTTTTATGTTTGGATGCTTGCATTGTAATTGAAGTGTAGGGCACTCACTTGCACTTGACAGCTCTTCAAAAGCATTCATGAAAAAAGTAGAGTTACTAACTCATTCTGCATGTTCAACAACACTATTTACTATCTATATATGTGCAGTGCAAATGTTTTGTTTTTGTGTGTGTTTGTTTTTAATGGTGGGTTATAGTTTATTTAAAATATAACTACATTGTATAATAAATTTTAGGGTTACTGCAATTGAGTGTTTTATAATCCGGTTGTGTCTGAACACAAACTCTCGTTGAACAGCCCACAAAGCCTTATTTAAAAAGTGCCCATATTTTTCTGCTCTGTAAGCCCTATTTTATAGGTTTCTCCCATTGCATTAGGATCCCTATCATTTTATCATTGAGAATCCCCTGCAGCTACAGCCGGCTGCCATGGTGCACTTCCATAGAAAAACTCATCTACATATGGCTTCTGGCCTCGCTCACCAGTCGAGCTCAGGAAGAAAAATTATAGTGTCAAATAGGGAGCTCATTAAACTTTTATATCAGATTGTTGTGTTACCCTTGGCTCCTGGGGTACTCATCCCTCTTGCTGCCTCTGGTCTATTGCCCTCAAGGATTCAACAAACCAAAGGTGGCAAGTGAAGTAATTAGGGAGAGGCTGTTATAATACATTGCACCTTTATGATTTAGTGTGACCAAATCACTGGGGTCATTATATCATCGCAGAGCTTGACACATTTCATTATTATCTCCTTTTTTTAAATAATGAGTCAAATGCATTACATGTCTTACTGAAAATAATACAGCTGTACACATTACCAAACCAAGATTATTCTCTTTTACGTGCAATAAGGTAAAATGGTATGCCTTTTTGCTTGCACTTCTTGACACAGAGACAACTGCATATGTTAACTTGCAGCATGACAATTGGAATTGTTTATTAGCTAAATTTAGAAGCTCCCCTCAAACAACTGGAGGTGTGTTGATTAAAAAAGTATAAGTCAAATGTTCACTAAATCTCCACAAACCAATTAAAACTGACAAAAAAGGGTTCGTGTCTTTGTAAAACCAAAGCGCTGTCTCAGGTTATATGTTGCCAAAGCTTGTTGTCCCTTTTTCTGCTAAGTTAAATTATATGATCAAAAAGCAAGCATCCAGGGTGACATTATCTCCTGGTCGGCAGAAACCAATTTCTGTAAGAACTCTGCAATACGATGCAATTTGATGCAGTGCAGATTTGAACGTGTGCACAGTGAATCATTTCCTTTTCCACAAATTACAGTTTTGTCGTTAGAGAGATTTATTTCTGCTGTTTGTTTGTTTTTTGTTTTTTTGGTTCCTGCCGTATTTGACATCTTTAATAGATGGTTCCACTTTCTAAATATCCTTTTTATACTTCACTTTTGACTTTTAGCTCCTCAACAGCCATAGTATTACACTAGACCAAGGATTCCTGAAACTTCACACTTACAAAAACAGAAACATGTAAAAAGTAGACCCTGACATTGATATGATAAAGCCATCTGAGATTTCTTTGTGGTAGGTAGTCTTTATTAGGTTAAAATGGCATCACATTCAAAATTACTGTACTGTTTGATTATATATTTATTATAAAATGTATATGGTAACACTGTGCCTCTAATTACTGTGTATTTACGTAGTAGTTAGTAAATACATGTGTCCTTCCACATAATTACAATAATATTAGGCATAGCAACCTTTTTGCACGATATATGTAAGTAAACAATTGTATCAGGTTAGGGATGGCATTAGGGTTATACCATGCAATGACACATGACAATGACACATTAAGTATATTGTAATTATGTACTTAATTATAATTAAGTGACTGTTATGCAAATATACAGTAATTGGAGACACGTTGTGTAAAGTGTTCCCAAGTATAGTATCAGGTTCTGTGTAAGAAGCAAGGTCATAGCTCATTCATGGCAAAGCCACTCATGGGAACATATATAATATACCCAGGGCAACTATTCAATGTTTGTCTTTGCCAATTGGTTAAACACTGTAATAAACACATTAAAAAAAAATATTGCTCACCTTTTTTGAGGAACACATTTGTCTTGAACCAATCCAGGTTCTTCATGGATGCCTCATAAACCCTGTCAATGGCTGAGAAAAGTTATAGAGGCTTTGCCACTTAATGTGATAGCTTTCAGTTCACTCATTGTTCCAGCATCCAAACCACATCTTACATTAAGAATGTGTGCTTAATGGTGTGCAGGTGCACTGGAGTGTGGACAATCTGCATCTAAAAGATTTTAGTTAAAAGTCTGTCTCGGGATATCAAAAATCATAGCCTAGCCTGAAGTCGTTCACCTATTATTAGCTTCTAATAGATCATTTTCTGCTAGTTCTAGTTGGATAATTATTTGATTATAAAGTGCACTTTGTTCTCAAGATCATATCCAGCACAGCTTAAATAGCTTTTTTTATTAATATTTTTATTTTATTTTTTGGTATTTGATCATCCTTTTAAATTATAATGTACAGCTGATTAACTAGAAGAAACTTAAGACACACTGCAATTTATTGCTCTCAATTTATATAGAGCTACAGAATATAAGTCTTTCTTTAAATTATGTAATGGAAAAAGTCTTAGCAACCCAAAATAAATGTATGCAGATGCTGTAGATAAGATTATGTTTTCATATGTAAGGTAACATAACTGCGTGTCTACCAGCTATAATAAACTAGGTGCTGTTCTCTCTTGTTTGATTTTATTTTCCATTACAGTGATGGGGCCCAGATGGGAAAAATAATTAAGTCATCAACATCGTTAATCTGAAATGCCTTATAATTGATTTATTATTAAGAGGCAACAATCATTCTAAAAAAAAATAAATAAATAATGTATTGGTTTTCATTTCTTTTCAATTTAAAGAAATAAAAAGAAAGAACAAGTGAATGTCATCCTACAATGGAGTTAAATGAGTGTTTTTCTTTTTTTGTTCTTTACAACAACAAATGAAAATAATTATGATGAATTGAATGGTTATTCTGCAGTACATCGCTATAAAATAATAACATGTAGCTCTTTTAAAATATAGTAGGATAGTTGATCCTGTGGTTTTTTTTTTTATGTTAGCCTTAGAGCGAAAGTCGGGGTGGGGGGGGTGGGGGGGTGGACTGCTTAATTAATGCTTATCATCATTAACCCCCAATCTCACACTCCTTATCTGTCTACTGTTTTGCTTTCTTGCATATGCTGCGACCCATTCTCTGCACAAAAAAAAATTAAACTCTTAATTTTCAGCATGAACCAACGTCCAGTATAGATCAGGAAACCTCCCTGTCGGATTCTCCTCAACAATATCTCATTAATTTCTCTGATGGAAACTCAGTACAGTCTACTTCTCATGCAGATTTCTCCCAGCAACCAGACCCGCTCCCCCAGCACTACAGAGATCAAAATGCCCCATCAGCAGGCTCAGTTTCTGAAGCAGCTGTTATTTCTTTACTACAGCATCAAGCCAGGAAACTCGAAAAAGCATCAAAATATGTGCATTATTAATTCAAAACTGGAACAAGCTTTCACTATTCTACGAAGACCACATCATAGCCCCCCACAACTCGTCCCTTTTCACAGATGCCTCATTTATAGGATTCAGGGGTTTCATAAATCAACAGATTCCGCAAGCTGATCCCAGCAGCAGCTCTAGTCCCATTGCAGGCATTCCATCGACAAGGTTGTCTTGCACCACTAATCAAATACATGGGGCACTGGTCCTCTGCTGCAGTCAATTCACACATCTGTTCATCCTCTACCAACACAGCAATAGCCCTTCAAAGACTAGCTATCATGCCCAGAGTGGGGGCTATCTAACCGCTAAGGCCACCAGAGGTTTCCCCTTCTAGGAAGGGTTTTTTTTTTTCCTCTCCACTGAGCGGCAGGTAATCACATAACCCCATAGCACACTAACACTATTTTAACCTCTCCGGTTTGTCTCGTTTATCCCTTCCTTTCCCGTCTTTTCCAGCTGTATCTTTTATATTATGCACTGGCAAGACTCTATTGTTTGTCTCACGGTGAGGGGGTAAGTGCGGATCCACTCTACCTTGTCCTCTCACTAGGGGGGTTCTCACAGAGTAAGTCAGAGAGGACCCCCGGCCCTTATCCTTGCACCTATTCTACCTCACCACTTGAGGCGCTGTCCTTCCTTCACTCATGATGTGGCCTGCTTTACGCTCTCAGTACCAAACTATCTCTCTCTGTTGCAGGTTCCCTGTGGGATGCCTTCCCGCTCCTGGCTTCAGAGGCCAGTGCCTCACCTCACCAGACCAGTCAGGGAACTATCTCTCCTTTCAGTCCTAAGCTGTTGGACTATTCCTATTGCCCCGAGATGCGCCTCTGCCGAGGAGAGCCCTTTTATATGTTTTCATATCCTCAGGAACGTGACCTTTGACCAAGGTCTGTCCACGGCAATAGGAGAGCTCATTGGTCAGGATCTCTTTGCTATCCCAATTTCAAACCCGTGCCTCTCCAAGCCTGCACCTAATTCTGAGCTACGGACTTATCACACAGAGCTCTTTTTCATTTGACATTTTTTTTAAACTGTCTCGTAAATTCTGGTGAGACGGTAAACAAGTGCAAGGTATTGTCATTTGAGAGAAGACAAACATCTGATTTTTGTATCCGAATACATGTAAAAAAAATATTTGTTTGAATATATTGGGATATTTGTCCCAGCACTAAAAATAAATAATTCAACTACAGTTAATACTTTTTTTGACCAGGTCTTGTTGTGTGGATCAAATTAAACCATGTCTACATTTAACATTTGAGTTTTTAAATACTTCCATGACCTTAAACAACAGAAGCAGGCAATCTGGACAGCCTGCTGGATTATCACTTACAGATATTGGTGAGGCATTTTGCACAAGTCAGTGAGTCTTTTTAAGTATGACATTATCTGGGGACAATTCATCTCAGGTGCTATAAAGCGCTGGCGACATTTTTATCGGTCAATCATAAAAACAGGCTAAAGTAAAAACATGCAATCCAGCTTTATCCCGGCATCTTCGAAATGACCACGTGTGTGAAAAGGCACATACCCTGAAATAAAAACGCAATCCCAGCAGAGATTAAAATATAAATCTTCTTTTGGTCTGTTCAGCATCGGTGACAATTATTGCCATTTATATCAAAATGTAGTAAGAGCATCGTGTGAACGGCACAAAATAAAATGAAAGAAAAAATGCTGATTTATATCTACAATACATTTGAAATATTATAGATAGAGAGATAAATGCATCAATATATCCCCAGATTCTAATATTTTAAGTAATGTGTGCTAAATAATGTGATTACCAGCTTTCGAGCAGATGCCTAAACTATACTATACACTTGTGTGTTTTAATAAAGGAAAGTAAAAACTGATCTTAATTGATGCATTTATTTCACAATGAGGCACATGCTGATGATTGTGTCATTATGGATTTGTATAACCAAGCTCAAAAAACAACCCTCGACAGTATGCAATAGCTACAGTATATGATCTTAATGTAAGTTGTCTTTTTATTCTGTCATAGACTATCCATGTCAACTTGACTAACTTGAAAGTATTGCTATTAGAGTCACTTCCCATATTGTTTTATTTAAATAATGAGTAGTATTTGTGTAGCTTTCGGTGACACACAGTTATACAGTATTACCCCTACCCTTGAAAGAATCCTTCTCCTAATAATGGATCATTTCATTTTTAACTTACGAACCAAGACCTCTATACTGTATAGTGGTTACAACAGATTATTTTCATCATACTTTTTTTAAGTAGTTTTAAAAAATGCTTATATATCATATTATGACAGGATGTCAAAATAATTGACTTAAACCCTGGGTTGTAAATTGTTAACAATTGTCACTGTCTGCGTATGGACACACTTTTAACAATAAGGTCTGCTTGAGTTTGAAATCACTTTGAAACAGTGCCTAGGAGCTCACGCTGGTTCTTTCAGCAGTAGGGTTATTGCATTATTAAGGTTCACCATTTATCGCATCAAATACTCTGTAGGAGGCCCATCGCCTTGCTCAGTGGGGTAACATGAATTGCTGTCTGCTTCGAGGTCAATTCAGGGCGTAGCCAGGTGGGTTAGAATTATGTTTCTGCATGTGACTCATTTTTATAAGTGTGGGTTGCACTTATATTGCACCCCCTCAAATGTTTTTCTTTTGTCTTTTTGGAAATTACTCAAAATGTGAAATTCACTTCTTAAAGCTAGCTTTGGCGAGCTGGTGTGTGTATATTATATATATATATATATATATATATATATATATATATATATATATATATATATATATATATAAATATTATATATTGTATGTGAAAATCCTTAGCTATTGTACCAGATTGTACCAGGTCTGGCAAACTTCAAACCAGTTCTAGAAGTGTGTCCTGTTTGCCATGATTCATGCAATAATTCCTGTACTGACCCTGTAATATATTGATACTGTACTTGTTTCATTTCAAAAACATGGTCACTATGTTATATAAAGTTTCCCTAGTTACCACTCCAAGCCTGCTTAGTTCAAATCCCATGCAATCGAACAGTATGAGTCAGTAATACCTTTAATCTGAATTACTATGTGAAATCTACTGATACGTCTGTGAAAACTGTAATCACCCCTTATATCTGACGGATTGCTTCATCATCTCAGTGGACAAATGTATCCCAATCAGCAGAAGACGGGACTTTTTATTTAATAGTTACAATCTCCTCAGGTTATTACTTTGCAAGTATTATGCAGAATTATTATTTTCTTTTTTTTTAAGCAAATGTATACCCACAGTGCTTTAACCCATTTGTTTTTCTTAGTTCATTACAGCTATTTAATTAAACAACTCATATGTATTCAATTTACAATCACAACAAAATTTTACTCTTTTGGTAAGACGTTATTATGACTGTATCTTTTCTGCAATAAGCAGGCAGTACCGGACTACCTAAAATGAAAGTACCAGAATACAGTGGGCACTCCCTATAACATTTTTACTTTAGTGATGGTTAAATGAGTGTGACGAGCATATATGATTATTTCATTTTGGCCTGTTCCAATCCTTCACCCCTGTAGTTGGTACAGTACTTTATTTTCAACAGAACTATATGATTTGGAAAATATCGCTTGCCAAAAGAGACAACTGTGGACACGTGGACTTTAACACAGTACATACTTTTAAATCTGGTATGTATTGTAGCAGTATGTAAAATTCCCCATTTAAGACCCAACAGCAAAATTAAATCAAAATGTTACCCATGCACAGAATTGTGTAAAAGGCAATGCAATTTAGCAAAATATTAAAAACAATAACACCAGTTTCCAGAATTAAAACAGTATCCAAAGTCAGTATTCAAAATTGCAGAATATAGTGCTCGATGAGGCCCTAATGTCACAGTTCACTTGCATATCAATAAAGGCAGACTGATTTGGCATGCGATAAAATAAATTTTAGAAAAAGGCAGGCTGTGACGGATATTAACAAATAAATTGTAACACTGAAGAGATGGGCTTTGTATCAGAAAACTGGTGACGACATCGGAAATCACATGTGATGGGTAAGTGCATTAACTTGTTTCACGCATATAATGGAAATTGATTTTTTTCTTAATACAAGGCCGTTAAAACGCGACTGACATGTATCTGGATTCCTTGATACCCGTGTCCTGACTGTATATAGTTCTACCAAAAATCCTACTGAGATTGTGGAGGGTGCTGGCAGTAGATTAATTTTTTTGCTGTCTTTTTAACTTACTGTATTGCTTGAGATGCATGCACAGTACAAACGTCAAGTATTTTCTAGTATACCAGGAAGAATTTCATTCAGTGCTATCCTTATCAAAATGTTGTAAACTATAATTGTCTTAAATTAAACTGCTACCAGTGATGAAAGTCAATTTGCATAGTCCCCTGGAAATCTAAATAGCTTCTTTGAAAAATTGAAGTAGTATTTCTGACTACTAGAAAAAAAAGAGCTTCATTACTGTAATAGCATGAAGATGTAACATTCACCTTTTACCAAGACCTGTAAATGTCACTGCAAAATTTGACAGTAACCAATTTACAATGTAAGTGCTTTTTACCTTCAATGCGTATCCTCTTATGAATCCCCTACTTAAATTATTATCTACAATACATACTGTAGCTCCTCCTTCATATGAAATTACATGCAAATGGAGCACTTGTCACACAACTGGTTCTCTATCATGTCATATCAGTAACATTGTATTTATGGAGCTCAATGCAGTTCTGTTTCTTAAATGTGAAAATCAGACAATATTCATTAGGAAAATGTTGCATGCAAGATACAGAGATATATGGTTTAGCCTGTGCTGATTGTTTCTTGAGGACAAATGTGGTTATTTTATCATATAAATTAGTTACCAAACAATGATCAGCTGTAGATTATGCAGATACAAAAATACAGGTTCCATTCCAATGTTGCTGAATTAATTTTAGATGTATTAATTCAATTCAAGTGTCATTGTAACAACAGCTCTGTATTATAGGGAGAATAATTGCTTTATTTACTATAATTCTTTGAAAATGCAGTCAAATTGCTATTAAAAGTAGCATAGATTTGTTTGATGCTGTCTCATAATTGAAATGGTAACAGATGGGTTTTATTTTGAAAGCACATCCTTTGAAATCACAGCATTGTGTGGATAGAATGATAAATATTACAAAAGGTCTTATGTTTATACAGAGTTTTTTTTTTTTCTGAAGTCACATTTTGTTGTCAGTAACAAACAGATTCTATTTATTTTCAACCTTCTGGTATAGAAGCAGGGTATAATTAGCTAAGTTATTAAACAAACCACATGTACTGTATTGCAGAATACATTTGAACCCTTGCAGGACCAAGTTTATTGGACATAGCATCACCGTGTCTTTACAGAGTGGATTCCAGCTCAGTTCACAAACAAAGTGAGTTTGCATTAAGTTATTCTGCAGCAGCCATTCATCCACATCACAAAAGCAGCACACAGTGTGGCAGGTTAGGATTGAGGTGCACTCACAGGGCTATGAAAGGAAGCTCTCAGGACACCTGCTGACACTGCGCATGTCTGCAGAGAATACATTCTGTGTTTTCAGGAATGCTCACTGCATCTAACAAAAAAGGGAAAACTCCTGTTGGCTGTTGGAAGCAATGTCACAACATAAACCTCCCAACACTTCAAGATGATTTGGCTTTATTTTAGTAGCAGGTAAAAGTCTGCTGGCTACCATAGCTGTCATTAGCTACTTGTATTACTTGCAGTGATGAAGGTAGTTATATAATTAACTGGAGTGGGGTGTATGTGACGGATGAGGTCAAGGACTGAACTAAACTCTCAAATCACACTTTATAAAAAATATTGACAGGAATGTTGTATATACGTATGAGATATATTACCTAAGAGCAGGGGCAGCGGTAGGGAGGGGCAGGGGGACTTGAGTGGGCTGAAACCACCGCTCTAGAATGCCACCGAAAAATTAAAAAGGGAAATCTCAAATCTCTGAATTATCGATGTAAATTAAAGTCGTGTAAGACTTTTCAGAGTCTCCATGTGGGTTTCAACAATCAAAAACCATTCAAGGTATCATCTTCAACAAGGCAACTTTAATCAGGGACCTACAATACAGTACAGACATTCAACATGAACTCAGTACTGGGTGCTTGCTGTGTGAGCACAGACAACAAGCTACTCGCTTTCGTGCTGAAGGGTGAACTGCGTTCCTACTAAACATTTCCTCCAGGATATGCTATCTCACAAACTCCTGTGTTGATTCCATTTCCATACGTTCAAAAGTTTCTACTAGTTTTTTTATAAAGAGCACATTTAGTAACTGTTATTGGTTTACATTTTTCAATATTGTATTTAGTTCAAAGTGCAGTTGTTAACAATCAATGTTATAAAGTTTCTAATTATTTCAACTTCTACCCCTTGCTTAAACATTTAAATATAACCTATAAAGGTTCCATTTGTTTGTCCACTTTGTGACTGCTTATTTTATTACAGAGTAATGGGCTGTTGTGTGACACACTGCTGTACAGATCCTGCCCTGTGTCTGTGAGATGAGATGACATTAAAAGCTTTAAAGCCTCGACTGTAAAGGAGCCCAGCTCTTTTGCATTGTGGTTTACCATCCATTCACACAGAGGTGTTTATTTTTTTTCAGCACTGTGATTTTCAATATGTGTCTATAATGTTGAATAACAATGAAGTTTGGGGATTTTTTATATTGTCATTTGTGTTTTATTTCAACATTTTATCAATGTGCGACATAAGTGGGCAGCAAAAGTGATACAACAAAGACCAGCCTTGGACCTGTTACAACAGCACTTACTTCATACTGCTCTGAAACCCTTGTAAATTGTGTTGATTAAAGGCTATTATTATTATTATTATTATTAACTGGCACTTAATCTGCATCAGATTCCACTATCCTAATAAGGAAGTTTTGCAAGACATATCGAAACACTGACACTAGATGTACCAACACCCAGTGGAGTGTAGCACCCATCACATTTTTGCCTAGGCCACCTCAGCTTTCTTATTGGAGAAAATCTCTCTCCGCCACTGCCTAAGATTCTTTAGCTTGCTTACATGATAATGAAAGAAAATAAAAAACATGAAATATATAAATAGGTGTCTCTCCACTGGCTGCATCCAAGAACACCCAGGAGACTAAATGGATGGCAACATTAAAATATTCAGCAGAGCTTAAGAAATGGAATCCCCTGTTGGTCCATGACATCATGTCTAATTAAATAATCATTTTGTAAAAACTACCACTTACTGTAAATCCCATGGCTCTGAGAAGTGTAAATTTAGAAAAAAAAAAAGTAATATTTTATATATATATATATAGACACACAAACAGTTGATATCATAAAATAGCAAGGAGACACATTATTTCCCATTAATCTAGGCGCAGTGGATGCAGAAGCCTGCAGAGTGGTGAATTGCATTGTTATTGTGTGGTTCTGGACCCACACATGATGAAACAATCCTTCAGAGTCTCTAATTTAAGTGCCATTTCCGAAAGAATGAGTTCACATGTGGGGGGTCAATTGAATCCCAAGGTCATGTGCAGCAAATCAGTCACCCAGACCCCCCTCCCCTCCTTCACTCCAGGATATTAACTAAGAGTATCATAGGAGAATCGTTATGCTATTAACAGTCTCTGCCATACAGGATTTGCAGACTTGGAGAATAACAATGACTAGTGTGAGGTTCAAACCATAAACAGTGAATAAGATGTATTAACATATTCAGGCGTGAAAACTAGACAGCATGATATCACAACCATTAATAAGAATAGATCAGTCTCAAAAAGAGTGGTTTACTCTACTTTACCAGCTCTGAAGGATACAGCATTCAGAAGGAAAACAAAATTGGTCTACCCTACTGCTGGGATTGTGGGAGCTTGATGATATATCGCATGCAGTCTGCATGTTTAGATTCCATTGCAAATGGATGAATCAGTATGGTAAACAAAGTGTTCTTTGATCAGCTTTTTTTCCATTGGAACATTTGAAATGGAGTTTTGGCACTGTGTCCTTTCTATTGATAGCCTGTTTAACTGTGTTTGTGCACTGTGGCAAAACAAAAGAAAATAAATAGGACTGACATTCTCTTTGACAGTTTTGCAACCATACATGTGATTAGTATGTAAGATAAGGAACATTTTATTCTGTTTAAGTCTTGTCTTCCATGCTTCTCTCATCATTTGAGAATGACGGTCCCAATTTATAATGGGCTTTTATAATGGGTCACTTTGCAGCCAAATGAAACCTGACTGAAGTTGAATCAGTTCACCAGTACCCAGTGTTAAACTGCTCCAGTTGCCATGTGAACTGCAGGTACACTGAAACCTCCAACATCATAAAAATGTGATTACAAATTAAATACCACAAGGCTTAAGATCTGTCTTGTATCAGTTTGTACAACCTCCATCTCACTTGAAAATGTTGCATAATGTGAAAAAATAAGTATTGCATGTTTCCATGACTGACTAAAAGTATTTAAAATCATTTCAAAAACAGTAGGCCTCAATGCTATATAGAGACAGGCTGCCGTTCGTCACAACCTCCCCATAGAGACTTATGATTATAATTGGGCTTGCATTTAGAGCACTCTGTCACTGGTCCCATGGTCACAGCTTTCTGTATTCAGCTCCTCACCTTTTGTACCTATGGCTTATTAGATAATGATAGTATAATGACCATAGGTTCTGGTGTTTATGCCTGTGTTATACTCTATAAAGGAACTAATTGGCAGGGCTGTTACTGTTGCCATGGTTCAGTATTTTTTTTTTTTATGGCTATACCTTTTCTGGACATTTTAAAACTTTGTGGGCATGGACCAATGGAATTACTTTAGGTATGATAAACCTCATTTCAGTTCTGGTTTACTGACCATACGAAAAAGGATTGGATTTAGGAAAGGTCATTGCAGTGGAGATAATACAGTAGTTTAAAACCTTTAAGTTTAAAGCAAACACTGTAGTTTGCTACTGCCAACTTTAAATGGCATCTATTATACTGTGATTGTACAAGAAGTTATCTTATTGCAATGTAGTTTTACTTGCTTCTGTGATGGTGCGAAATTGGTTTCCAAATCATATATAATTCTACTGAGACAGAATGGGTATATCCTGCACCAAGCCCTCAGCATGCAGGCCTTCGAACTGTAAAAGCACAGCACAGCCTCTTGGCACTTGGACTTTTCTTTTCCTTCACATTTCTTTTTTTAATACAAGTATCTGGCATATAAATGACGTCTGACCTGCCCTGTGATTAAATATTTCAGTCTAGCTTACAGTTGTCCATTAATATTATTAACTTTGTTTACTAATTCTTTCACATTGGCTCCCAGCCTATTTTATGACATTTTTTGTGCAGTGTTACGACTATAATTAATGCCTTTCCAAAGCTGCTGTATCTGTAAATTTGCAAGACTTCAAGCTTTCTCTAAGCAGTCTCTAAGCAAAAGTCCAATATCGCCTAGCTTTCTTTTGCCTTTCAAACGTTCAATATGTCAGTGCTATAAAATAAACAGACACACCACATTCAAACAGGACACTTCAGAAATGCTGTCTACTCAATCATAAATGTTTAAAATGTTGTTCTAAATGTGTCAGCATCGAATTTCCATCAAAGAGCAGCAGCCCAGCAACATTAACAGGTTCTTGTTTTTTTGTTTTTTTTTCAACCAGACAACTGGTCGCTTTTAGATCAGAATCTGTGGTGTTTGTGTGGTAACTTTTCAAACTAACACTACATTGCTATACAGCATAAAATGTATGACTAGATGATCATGTTATATGGCCATATGAGGACCATCAACTGGATTTCACCATGTTACAGATATTGTGCCCTGCTAGTTTATTTAATTGATCAATATATATGCTTCTATTCAATGGAGACTAACTAACATGTATAATCATTCAGTACTGTTTATATTGCCTAACATTTTAAAACAGTAAATTAAAAAAATCATGGTATATTGTTATAAACTTCCCTGTCAATTTAATGAACAGAAGCGTGATAACTAGAAGAAAATCAAAAAGAGATTTTAGACAATGGCTAGAAATAGCCTAGCATACTGTGTAGGATTCATATGTTTTCTGGAGTGGAGTTAAATGATATATTATTTACAATCAATGCAGCTGACCGTTTCAGGATGAAAAGTGTTACATATAAGCACTTTCCCTGCTTGGCATCCCTAACGATGCCTTGATTAACACAGCAATCATTGGTAGGGGAGCCGAGCAGCCTCACCAAGCTCTGTGTGGTGACTTAGTGACTTATGGTTTTATATTTTTAAATTGGCCTCTCCGGCACATGTGATAAATCAACACACAGGTCATTAAATGGTTCATTATCCTCATAATATGATTAATTCTTGCCACCAGGAAACACAAGAGATGATGGGGCGAGCCAGAAATGTTCTGCTATAGACCACAACTGTCGATCAACATAATATATTAACTGCAAGAGGCAGTGCGATTGTATGCGGAGGTCAATGAGATTCCTCAGTTTGCGATGATTCTTCTTCACGAGGCTCTGACCCCTTGTTAAGTAATGCTGCACTGGCACATTTGTGCTGCCTCCACTAGTTATCCTTACAGTCTATAATGTGTTGTTCTTTCTTTTCACTATTTTTAATACCCAGATTTTACCTTGGTTACATATCTGTCTTTGCCAGTGAGAGTGCTGGGATTAATCTATGCAGTAAGGATATTTCAGTGCATTTAGTCCTGTAGTGTATGTTTTTTTTTTTTTTTTTTTTTTTTTTTTTTTTTTTATAAGCAACAATCACTTACAAGCAACTGGAGCAAAATATTACATTTTAAAATCAGTCTCAGTTTACTCCCTAGGCTATGATGCATATCTGGTTTAATGTACTTTTTTGCCACTCCCTACAATGTCTACACAGTTAAAAAAAAGAGCACCAAGTGCCTATTTTACTTGATTGCAGTGCTTTTAAAAATGGTAGACTCTTTTTAAAAGTTTGATATTCATGCCACATTTCTACAAAGTCGTTAAGAAGTCCTAAACAGCATAAAAAGTGTTCTAGGGAATCATCTAATTCAAGGTTTTAACCCGGTTTTAAAAATTTCAGATCTTGGGAAGTTGTTGCCAACTTAGTTAACCAGGAGACTAATCTCCTCTTCACCCCGTTTCAAATGTATTTCATATCACACGATTGCAATTGTAATTTCATTGTATGGCATGACCCACAATGGCTGTTTCATTTACATGTTCAACTTCAGATCTGTTTTTTGTACAGCACATTGTCACAGGTTTACAAAGCATCACTAATAATGATATCCAGGTGATTACAGATTCTTGACTGTACTGCTCCTCATGTCAAAGCCTCTTTAACACCATTGATCACACAGTATTATTACTGGTAACTCAACATCAAGTCATGGCTTCACTCCCACCTCCACCTCCACATCCCTCTACAAACGTCCACCCATTGGGGATTATTCATCTTCAATTGATGGGGTAGCTTTTGATCTGGAATTTCATTATGAACTTAAAGTCCATACAACCAGCTTAAAACACGTTTATTCATTGCTAGATCTAAAAGGAGAGAATAAAATCTGTATCTACTCATGCAGACCATCTTGAGATGATTTCCACGAAATGTACAGCACAAACATATTCATTGAGCCATGTATTATTAAGTAAATGTATTGACTTGAGTCAAAATGTTTTATTACCATCTACCTTTTGAGAATGTTATATTAGCAGAAAGTGACTGCAATCATCAATCAGCTAAGGGGAGTATGCTGATTATTAAAAATGACAAAAGCTCTCCGTCATTTTGATACAGAAATATGCTTTTACCAACAGCAGCAAAGTCTTTTAATCTTGTAGGAAGTGTCAAAATGTCAGCAGCAAAATATCGATCTAATTAGTGGCAGACCAAGTAGTTGTTTCAATACTTCTGAGCCACCATTTTACATTAAAAAAAGTACCCTCCTTTTTTTATTAGGTTGCACATTTTTTTAAAAGCCCATTAATTTGAATTGTATATATAATGCAAATTGGCATTTATATGAAGTTGGATTGTAAATGTCAGTACACATTCCTTCAGAACTCTAGCTAAAGTTATGATTTCTAATTGATTTGAACAGTCCAATGAAAGCTATCCTGGCATAGAAGGAAAGTGACAGTAGCATCCTGAGTCACAGTCAATGCAGAGAGAAAGGAGTTATTTATGTAAACTGCTGGGATATTTAATTATGGGCTGTCTAATCACACAGACTTATCCTTGTAGATTATTTTTAAAACAGATTCCCCGTGTCATTTTTATTAAAGTAAACCAAGTAGTATAAGTCTCTAAATCACAGGAGCAGGTCCATTAAATAAGTTCTTCTACTTTGTGCTATTTTGAAATGGTGTTGCACACATGCATTGTGGATTACAAGAAGCATTGTTCTGAGACTTAAAGCAGAAAAGTTGAAGCCCCAGGAACCTTTTGAAACATATTACACTGAAATTAGTACCTAATACAATCACCTGGTAATGAACTACTATTTACTGTGTGGTAAATGAAAAAAGATGCACATAGCAAATAGTACTGCATGGCATTTCTGTGAGGGTCAATGGATGCACAAGGGCTACAATGAAAAGAGCTATTGGTAGAATGTCACAATGAAATGAACCATTATACACTGCCACAACTTTTCTAACCAATCAGATTTCTCCGTTGCGTTAGATTATATCTATAAAACACCCCCAATACAAACAAAAACTGAATTGGTCCAATAAACACTGGAAAAACACTGGAAATGGTTATTTAATTCATGTTGACTCGTCCCCTTTCCCCATGAAAAGAAATAAATAACCTAAAGTCCTTCCTGACTTGTCTCATTGATTCTCTTTGAATGCTTTAAACCCAACCCAACTACTTTGTGGCAGCAAATTCCTATTGGAGTATTGTAACACGCTTGCGAGATTTAAAATAAGAGGACAATTAGAAACAGAGGCTTCTTCTTGCTCATGAGATTTAAAGCTGTATTACAATATTTACCCGCTTGTGGAATTTAAAACAGAATTGAAAATTGTGGCAAAATGTAAAACAATGCCTAAATACACAAAAACCCCAGAAGAATATACCCATGACCATAGGGATTTTGTTGTGGAAGACAGCAATGGAAAGAAAGTACAATTGAAGTGTGCAAGTACTATCGAGTTGCTAGAAGAAGACAGAAGAATTTTGGAAAGTAGCCGAAACAATAATTTGATACAGTATGTAGAAAGCGAAAGCCCCGAAAAAATATAGATTTTCATAAAACTCGAAAATAGCTAAAAATAAGAACCAAAAAATGAATTTAATAAAAACCAAAAAACAGAAGGTCTAATTATATCTGGTCTGCCATACCTGTCAACACAATCAATTATTTAGCACGCAATAGCCACTGCATTAGACATTAATGCTTCAGTACACATTGGCATAGCTGTACCAGTATCCATGCTCAGTACCCTCAATAACTGGCTTATTTTCATATTGTTCAGATTATGTTACAACTAATGCATATGCCATCATGAATCTGTAAGCCTTGGTGCAGGAGGCATTTACAGATTGATAATTGCATTGCATTGGTGACTGAAAAGATACAATCAAAAATAGTTAGAGGTTAAGGGCCTAATACATGGATAAGATGACAAAATTTTATGAGATGGAAGACTTAATTATTTATTGACCAGTAACAGTATGCATCACAACTAATTTAGCAGTGACCCCTGAACCGCAAATGCAGACCTGCAAAACCCATTTAGAACAATGGCCAATACTTTGTCTTTCATAAACTCTCCTGACAATAACAGTACCAAACAAGACATTTTCTTATTTATTCAAGTCTTTACATTTCTGGTGATGGGTTATTGTATGGAGTGTTGTGAGTTGTTGTTGTTATGATATATCTTTGTATAATGCCATAATAAATGTGGTTATGATATGTGTGTATCATATTGCACAAACATCAGGGGACTGTACAAGCACTGGGGTATTTAAAATGCTTTGGTGTGAATACAAATTGAAGAATCTATACTGTAGGTCAGAATTTGTCATACAATCTTTATAATTTGTATGATGACAATTATTATTATTATTATTATTATTATTGTTGTTGTTTATTTATTTTTAAGATGTGTTTTTGTTTGTTGAATACTGTCCTATGGTTTCACAGATCTCGATTAGCACTAATCTTGGATGACATTATTGCACAAATCATATCTAAAAGACACTAACATCAAGATCTTTGAACCAATGTATGTGTGTTTTTTAGAGATATAGACAGACATGATCCTAGCTCCAAAAAAATGACAATTAAAACAAACATCAAATGCCAGTGTGGGGACAGGACAGCAGAGATTGAAAATGAACGACTGGGAAAAGTCCTGCATTTACCAGTTAGTTATACTTTTAGTGTCTTGCACTGTGCAAACCTTGACTTGTTTAATCAAAACTACATTAACATACATAGCTGTATTTTCTGAAATGGAGACCTGTTATGAACAAGCCATACCATAATACAAATTTATTATAAGAAAAACATTGACTGATTCACCACATTTAAAAAAATGAGGCAGGCAGAAAACCTCTATACTACACTGCCTCCTAGTGGTCTAATACCATATGAGTCTTGACACATAAAAAATTCCCTAATCAAAGATTGTATTGATTAGAACTGTGTTTCCAGTTTGCTGTAAAAACAAGTTGATGTGTAGTGTTTAAAAGCACTCAGAAGAAACAACAAACATGAGCATAATGTATTATAAACCCAATGTTTAATGCAGTATTTAATTATCCCCAATGTAAATAGACAGCTATTTAAAAAAAGAACAGTTAGCTATCAGTAATAGCTTATTGCATAAAAAATAAGTTAACTGTAAATAAAGCTTACCTACTATTTTACTTGAATATAAAACACTTTGTAATCAAAAACAGACACAGATAGATAGATACTGTTCATAGATATATAGGTAGATATCTTAATGTCCATCAATATTGTCATCAGCTGTCACAAGTATTGACAAAATTACAGATCCAGCAACAAGATTAACTGTTACCAGATCAATATGTGCTGGTGTTCAAGTCAACAAAGCTAATGATTAAATCTGGTATTACATTTAGGCTTCTGCTTTTAAATGCATCTGTTTGGATAATCCTTGGGTCTGCTGGATGAAAAACAGCAGGATTTAGAAACAAGGACATTGAAGCATTTTATTAAGCAGTAGAGTGGAATGTGCCTGTACTGCAATGATACAGCAGGGTGCACTAAGCCCTGTACTCAGGACCTTAACATACCTCTTTAGGTACAGAAAGACAGTATTGTAAATGTGATGCACAATTGAATGCTTCTGAGTTATTAAGGGTTTTGCAGTGTTTCCTTGGAGAAGAGATGTCTCCTGCTGATCCGCGAATGGAAGCACACTGCTGCTGGGAGCCGCAGTTAATTTAGTGGCAGGCCAACTTCCACCAATTAGATCATTAAAATAGTGAAGCAGCACATGTATTGGTGTCATCAGGGGGTTTTCTTTTGTCTTTAAAAATAAAAGGAATGGTTTAGAAATTTGGATCTTAAGCTGTTTAGCATGTTTTGGCACAGTTTCAGATTAACTGCACCTTAGAGCAGTTTATGCCATCAATATGATTGATGGGATAATTGGGGGGTCAGTCCGGTAACTTTAAACCACCTCTGTATTCCAAACTCAAGAATAAGTTTTATAAAGTACACTTATTTAATGTATAAAGGTTGTTATTGTTCACTTAGTTTTATTATAAAAATAAAAAGTGAGTCAAATTGGGAAGAAAGTTATATGATTTTATATGACCAATAGACAGCAAAACCTCATTAGGATTAAACCCCCAGGTAGCTAGCTCAATCAGCTATGCCTCTGATTATTTTAATGAATAATGGAAAAAATGTTAGTGATGGCAGAACCATTTTTGTTTAACCCTGGGGGTCCTCACTGTCTGTATTAAATTTGTTTAAACCTAGTTTGTTTTTACCAAGATTTTAGCCTGGTTAAAACCTTTTTTAACACAGTGCAACCCAAAAAGTTCCAATCATCTACCAGAGAATTTACCAGTTTGTTTCAATACATGAAAATAGATCACAAGTCTTTCTACATATAATCGAATGTGACAGACCACAGTGTGAATAAAACACAAAGCTACTTATGCATGATAATATTTACATCTAAAAAAGTAAAGCCTGTGTTTTAAAAGTGTGGAGAAGAAACTAGTTATACTGTCAAGGTGCCTTTGGTAGCTAACATACTGTTTCTTTCTCAGTAGGCCTTATAGAACCTAAGCAACCAGGCCCATTAATATAAATGGGGTCCACGTACATCAGTGTGTTAGATAAATTATCTTAGACATCTCAGTACATGCACAGCTTCAGAGTGATAAATAAACATGGCAATAATATGGCTACATTGCTGTTGCATGAACGTCTTCAAATCCACAGAGAACAGAAACTCATGAATAATTCAAATACATATAAGTCAAGTATCAGGAATCTGCTAAACAAATACATCCAACAGAACAAAGAACGGTGTACAGTAACCAAGCCAGATGGGCTTCCCCTTTGACAGATTATACCTTGTGTAACAACGCCTTTGAACTGCTCGCTGCAGAATAGACAGGGAAGTAAGCTTGGGGACAATTACTGCATCTGTTCATTCCACTGGGGGTGTGGTCAGGAGATTACAAACTGTATCTGCAATTCAGTACCAAGCAACTTACCAAGCCTTGACTCACGAAGAAGCACTAAATTATGATCGAGTGAAGCAGGCTATTCTCCATCTTTGGCTACTTCCTACTTTGGCATCTAAGTTGTATGCTAAGGGCCATACAAGGTGATACAGGGAATTGGTAATGTAATTAAAAGAGCCAGGGTTGCATCCATGGAGCCAGCTTACTACATTGAGCACTTCCTTCACCGCACAGCACCAGAAAATATCACAGACCCCACTTTTATTGAGAACACTTTTGTGCACAGGATGTGGAATAATTGTTGCAATAATTGTTTTTGTTTTTGAGCTTAAACGCTCGTCATGTAACCCCCAATACCATCGCTGGCAGAGGGGAAGCTTTTTGTGTTAGTATTATTAAATACAACATTTTTGGGAGACTTATTGTCTGGACCTTGTATCTGTTACCGCACCACTCGCACTTTCACAAGCCCTCATTAGCCCTCTCCATCACAATCCAATACAGGAAAAAGTGCAAGTTCTCAGGCCTGAACCTAACACCAGCTGGGGTGACGTTAACACAGAGAATTAGCACTTCAAGATATGCTAATTTAATTGTATCTCCATGCACTACAACGGGAGCTGGGGTTAAAGGATCCACCAAAGCGAACTAGACACTGCTTCTAGTATCTCAGCTAAAGGCCTGTGCAACAGAGGCTTTTCTTTTGGCTCCAGCATATCAAAAGTATTGCCCTACCCTACAACAGATAAGCCACGAGACCATGTCAAGCATAATGGGCAGGATTTGGTTCTTTAAAAGATTTGAAGATGACACAGATGTCCATTTCCAAAGTTATTTGGAGGCTACAGTGGTGCCTGGACCAGGCTGGATAATAAAAGTTGATACCAAAAGACACGTAGTTCAATAAAAATGTTTCACATGTTAAACTGAATATGAGGGACAGAGAAATGATACATAACTGAGGCTGAAGAAAATGTATGTTTTCACAGTAAGATGTACCAGTAGTGTGAGTTTCTCCTTCTCCTAGTGTCTGTGATCTAAGCAGTTGGAGCAGAGGGAAGCTGTAAAATGTGTATACAGTACTTATACAGTGCATATGCATTGAACCAAAAATAAAAGTGGGTGTGACCATTATCTGAGGCTACTGCAAGCTTGCAGTGTTAGGTAACTAATGTGTTCCCTGAAATTGATAAGGAAACCTTTAATTGCTTAATGATGATAAACATGAAAACAAGTATAATTAGTACACATCAACAATAATTTATTAGAATGTTACAGGTGTCACTGGATATTTGCAAACAGTAAATATTATGTCTCACTATAGAATAATCAAGAGGATTGTAAATATTGCATTAAAGCTAATGAAGACTAGTACACATATTTAGATTTAGATTTAAAAACATAATCTATTCACAGGACAAAGAAAAGAGAAGATGTACAAGCCTTTAAGTTTGCCTTATTGATTAATGACTCCCGTTTGAAGGAAATTATAAGGTTTGTTACATCCCCCACGTAGAAGCGAGCATCCTTTTGAATCATGCATGCTCAACGACAGAGCGTTCAACAGATTTTTAGGGGGTCATTCACAAAGGCTATATATCAGTTATACTGCTTCAACCTTAGCAGATCTGACATCATGGACCTGTAATAATGAAAAAAGCAAGGGGAAAGATTAAAATGCTCTAAATCCTAATCACTGATCTGCATGGAAGAGGGACAAAGCTGAATATAAAATCTCAGCCCTCCTGCTAGCAAGCAACATCAAGCGTGGCTAAAAGATATTTCACATTTCTCGGTTAAATACTATATCGTCTGGGATTTTTTTTTTTTTTTTAATCTATTATTGATCTTGTAGATTGCATTTGAAAACATATTAGTATTCAGGTCCTGACTGCAGCCACAGCACACTGTGTGTTTGCTAGGGACTGATCGTTCTGGTGCACAATAACTTAATTTTAATGACTCTAGATTCAGGCTACATACAAAAATAAATACTGGATAGATAGCATACATAATTAGTAATGAGATACAGATAGATGTGCAGATATGTATAAACAGTAATCTGAACACCGATGGCTCAATTTCTGTCTAATAAATGTCAACATATTTATTTTGTTGATAAAGAAAATGTGTGTATGTGTGTGTGTGTGTGTGTGTGTATATATATATATATATATATATATATATATATATATATATATATATATATATATATAACAATTCACTGTCAGTTGACTGTGGAAGCATTTTTTTCTGTTTTCAGGGTTCAGCACACAATATAAATTTTTAGGTTTGACGTCAGACATTTTATATGTAAAATCTTTAGAAATCTGTTAGAAATCCTGGGCCATATCCACAGAGCATTTACCCTTTTGTTTCAGCGCTGATGCTAAAAAGTTTTAACCCCTGAAGGTTCATTCTAGGGCTCACACTAAAACGAAGGATGTCCCCTGTAGTCAGGCCGGGTGCCTGTTGGCTTGCCTGTAAGCTGTGTTGTCCTCCTGCGCTGTAGCTCTTCCGGACCTACAGAATGAAAAGAAGTGGTTGGCTGATGTCACACGCTTCGAAGGACAGCGTGTGTTCGTCTTCGCCACTCCCGAGTCAGCGCAGGGGTGGTAACCCCAAAAATACAAGTGGATATTTCAAATTGGGAGAAAAATGGGGTAAAATCAATTGGCGACTACTAAATTTAAAAAAAAATAATAATAATTAAAAATATGGTAATTCTTGAAGAATATCATAAATAATGCTCAATACAGCTAAAAGATATGTCACTAATCAGTTTTAATAATATTCATTTATACAATGCTTTGTCCTGAAGTGTAGTGAAGGGGCCATTTTTTCTAGTTTTACATACCTATAGCAGCTTCTACATAGATATATGTAAGATCTATGTTAGAGATTCATAGTAAGGGATTATCAGTCAATGCTGTACCTTCATAATTATATGGTTACTGGCAGGATCCCATAATCATCACAGTGAAGGTTAAGTAATCAAAATAAATAAATACATTAAAACAATATATATTTAGGATCAGTTAGGATAAGTTATAATATGGTCCTACACAATATATACATCCTGTGGACCTAATTTGGTAAACCAGAGATCATCATAAAAAATGATATCTTATAAAAAACATGTAATTTAAGTGTAACAGAAAAAAATATGAAAAGGGTGTAATTACTGAAAGTGTGATTGCATCATTATTTTACCCTAATAAATGAAAGAGGTCATTGTCATTATAGCACAATGGAAAATAGGACCCACTGTTCCAAGTGAAAATGTATGAATGTGTTCATTCTTGCTTTAAGGACCCAACAGTATAAAACTTTAAAACGTCTGCATAACAACCCCTATTTGCCTGCCAAAAAATGAATGAATGTTTTAGCTATTGTACTGATTTGTTATTTTCTAACCTTAATACTTTGAGTTTTGTGACACAGATCAGTCTAGTTATACATGCACAGTCAATGAAACTTTAATCCGTGCAATATTGCCCCAAGGATCCAGGCCGCGTTTAATATCGCCTCCTTAACAACTTGCCATATGCAGGAATGCTAGCTGGGTTTTAAGTTAATTTATGCATCTTATTGTAGCCCGTTCCCTGGTTCTTCATGCAGAAAATGGTGTCCGAGTGCTAACAGCCGTGGAAAATTATTAATAAGCATTTTAATGATTGGATGTTCTCTGACATGGCAGACCCTGTTTTAAAAATGCCATTCAGCTACACTGCCTAATTCTCTCATATTAAATGTACTATTAGAGGCCTTGCCTATTTTTCATCTAAATATTGAACCCAATTAAGCAGATATTTTCTTCCCAATTTCAGGGCTGTACTACACACCTCAAATATGTTATTTTTTTTTTTTTGTTTTGTTTTTTTTCCTGGACTATTAGCATTAATATTCTTTGCTATCTATCTACTGAAATATAACGCTTCTTGATGTGTTTTTTTTGTTTGTTTTTTTTGTTTTTTTTTTCCAGTATGTATGTATAAAATATGTCAGTGTATTGGGAACTAAGAAATATTTTTGAACATTTTGAAAACTCAGAGTGTTTGCCCCTATGAACTTTTTGTTCAGTTTGAAAAGTACTTTAAGAGCAAACTATCTTGGGCAGCTCCTAGAGCTAAGATCTGTGACTAGACCAGGGACTGGTAAACAAAGCTAGTGAGTGCATTTTAAAGCAAAACAAGTGCTCAGTGAGGGTTAGGGACTGCCTGCAGACTCTGAGCTCTGTGCAATGCCAGACCTGAGCCAAAACAGTGGGGTACCCAGTAGGTGTCTGAAAGTTGAATTGCCTGTTTTAGGCCAAGAGACTATGTTAGAGGAATGGGGAGGCAGATGGCTTTTAAAGTGCCAGAGCACATATACATTGCAATAGCTGGATAATAACAATTTTAATATCAGTATTTATCAGATTTGGTATATACAGTGTGCAGCAGAGCTGCAGCCAGGATTTTGTTTCGGGTTTTATTTTTATTTATTTATTTAGATCATGATGGTTAATAACACTGTTTGGTGGGGGGGGTTGCTGCTGGTGAATGGTCACCAGGATTTTGCTTTGGGGGTTAATCGAGAATTTTTGCACATGGCTGATATTTTGTATTGTCCCACCTAATTGAACATTTTTAACCTACATTACCTTTTTCATTTTGATTTTATTACATAGCTATTCTCCCTTTTCACATTATATAACTACCAATTCAGGGAAGCTTAAGACATACTGACACGGATTGAAAGACTTTTTTAGATTTTTTTTGTAAATAACTACTTTGTATTTTATCAACAACTTGCTAGGAGGAGAAACCTGAAGCAGGAAGGATAAGATATTCCATTTAATGTTTTCCATTTTGAACCAAACCAATCCCCTAATTTTACAGATAAATGTGGATTGACATTCATGCCCCTGGTCTGAACAGGCAAATTCTGTGGCAGGGTATTGTTGAATTCAGTGGGTGTATCTGTTACTTTGTATTGATGGGCTTCTAAATCTAAAAAAAACAAAACTAAAATCTAACTAACAGCTTCTGAGAGAGTGTTTAGGAACATTTTTGGACTGAAATATGATTTGACTTGACATAGGGTAGAGTATTGGGCTAACGATTTAACATGAACGATAGAAGCTGTTCTTCAGCTCACTTTATAACTCTGTGAATTGTTTGGTCAGCAGTTACTTAATATTTAATATATGTCTATTACCTGTAAACACCACACGAAGATAACAAAGGGAAAACCACCAAGCTTTTAAGGAAGATCAACTTTTCCCTGAGCATATGCTGTAAATTTAAAACCTAGAAATAATAATCTACATTTGTTATCTTACCTTGCACGCCAAGTTCATAGTAGCCATATGAGAGATTGATTGAGGAAATGCAATCATTTTGTTGTTGTGTGCATTCAAAGAAACATTTACATTAGGGAGACACCTGTCATTAATGTGGTAGTATTGTTGTTTAAAACAGTCATCTTCGTGCTTAATGTCAATTATGGTAAGATTATTTGTTCAGCATTTTGAAGCAACACGATGACAGTTTATGTAGATTCAACAAAACAAACTGCAATATCTATTTTTAATTGTGTTTTACTACTTCGCCTTGGATTTCCCAAATACTGAGATAGACTTTCAAGCAACAGAATTTATTGTCTGCAAAAGTTTACTGTGTAAACTTCAGTATGTCACTGATTTGAGTGATGCAACCAGTGCTGTTTAGTGGTCTCATAAACATTTTATCATGCAGAGGGTTGCTGTGTTCACCATTTTTATGAAGAAGCAATTGACTGTCCACATGTCATTGAATCGATCTGCTCGAATAGGTACTCGATTGGCTGACAGTCCTTTCATGTTTTATTTTAGTTTATTTTCCTTCTGTCAGCTACCATTGAAATGTTTTGGCTTTGTGTAACTAAAGGTCATCCATGAAGCAATGTTATCAAAGCTGAAGCACAAGCGCATAAGAGCACTGTGTAATACTGGATACTCAAAGCTATGTTGATATGCAGAGTGACTGGTATAAACAGAGACACCCACCTCCTGGCCATAAGCAGTTATTGAGAGGCACTGTATGTGATGCAGCAGGTGCTCTGTGTTTAAGAAAGATCAGTGAGATTGAACCATGTATATAAAATTCAGAGCTATGGTAATTCCTGCTGCTGTACAATTTTATGTGGATATAAAGCAAGACGACAGTATTGTACTCTGTTAAAGATTGCCAATGTTTTTAAAAATGACGGCAGATGTGATATTTCTCTAGGCTATTTTGCTCCTTTCCATCTGAAATTGAGAGGAATCAGAGCCATGCAGATTGAAACTTTGCACATAGACCTTTAGATATTAATGTACAACTGGGCTTGTTCGGAAATTACTAATGGAACGGGCCCTGTCAAGCAAAGATCACACTGACTATAACTTAGCTGCAGTTATGAGTCAGATTCCTCTAGAATTTAAACCGTGTATAATTCAGATGGCGAATTTGCTACAATAACTGTATTATACCAAATATGGCACAATTATTACACTTAGTCTGGCTTTGTGGTGGATGTCATTTACACTAAATTACAAAATACAGGACTGAATCAATAATCTGAAAATACAAACTCATTACGTGCTGTGGGATTCACAAACTGTTAACTCACCCATTGTTTTTTAAACAGTAGGTAGCTACAGTAGGTAATTTACATACCATAGTGTGCACACTACATGTATTGTGAATGATAAGTTAATGTGCATGATAATGTCCAAGACTTACCCATGACCACCGTAATATAAAAAGCCCCAGCAGTCCAGGCGTATCTTTTGGGCAGTGGCTTATTGTGAAAGGTGGAGGTGGCTTACATTGACAGAAAATGAGCGATCAACAGACGCAGAGCTCCGCATGGGACAGGCAGAGGCAACGCAAACTAAAACTGCGTGCAGAGGAGTTAGAAGTTCTAGTGGAGGAGGTTGTTTTAAATTATAATACCTTGTTTGGTCCAGTTTTTTATTTAACCACACCATTATTTGTACCAATGTATAAACTACAAAATAAAATCTAAGAAATTATAACATTGATTCATGTTAATTCATGCTTAATGTAACCTGTTATTTACAGGTCATTTTCACTGCTCTATAAGAAAACTTTTTTGTACAAGTAATGCCTCCATGATGCCAAATAGATTTCAGCCCAGAAACATAGTTTTAAATAGTGCGCCTATCAGTGGTTAGGGTTCCAAACAAACTAACTATCGCTCACTTTATATGAAATTCATACACTAATCTTTGTTTAGTATTTCTGCCACAAAAAAAAAAAAACAACAACAAAAAAAAAACACCACAAGCCTTTGAAAAGCAAAATTGACAAATGTAGGCTTGCTTCGATTGGATTCTTGTAGAAAGACATTATGGAAAACCCATTTCAGTTTCGACAGGAATACAATTCCTGCTTTAACAGAGTAGGAGTAGTGTACCTACGGACTGTTTCTAAAGACACATGGCTCCCCTTTTTTGTGTTTGATTCTGAGCAAGCAGGAAGAGTGAGAAGACCCCCCCATACCCAAAACACAGCCTGGGTTTAATTCACTTATATAATAGAACCTGGAGAGCTGCCAATTTAACTTGCCTCTCACTGACTACCATGCATTCTGCAGCTTTATTCAAATGTGTAATGTTCTCAAATTATACTTTATATTGAGCCTTTATCTTTGACAGTGGCAGCCAGCTGTTTCAGCCCATCTGTCCAATTCAAATTGGCTATAGATTGCTACAGCTGTTTATGGCTTTAGCGGTAGTAGGCAATGGTTTAGAAAGTTATATCATTTTAAACATTCAGTGCCTCTTTGACGCATGCACTTAAGCCTTGCATTTGTAAACACGGTGTAATTATTTTCAAATGAAATAAACTGAAATTATGTTATGTGAAAGCTGAATACTGTACTTAAAAGGTTAGTACTTATTTTCTGGAAGAGCTTAGAGCCTTCACTCTCGTTCTTTCTCTCTCACACACTCATACTAATTGAATTTAAAACTCCAGTTTGAGAAAGTGACTGTACACTTCTAGTCCCAAAAATATGACATCATATCCACCTGTTATTAGCCACTAGCTGCTAACCATCTCGCTCTTAGTCTATGATACCTTACAGTTTAATTTGATGAGGTTTGAGTCTCACACAGAGCTAAGGAATACTGTTGTTTAAGGTTGCATATCGCCATTAAATGTGTAGTTCACAATAACATTAACACATATACATATGATAGTCGAGAAAAAGGCTTGCACTTCTTTCCAAAGCCGTTTCAAATCAGATTTTTCTCATATATTGAATTTACAGTCGGTGGGAATTTATCTAACAAGAGAATTAACTTTGTTTCATCGTAGCATACATGAGCCTTTAAAATGATTATTCTAAACATGAGGAATAGTCTCTATGGTTTTCTCATTATATTGTATAACCTGACCACAGGTGTAATACAACTCCTAAATGTGTATGTTAAGTAGGTCTCCAGAAGGAAAGTTTTTCCCTCTATGCACAATGTAGTATTTATTGCTTAATACACATGTGAATACAGTGCGTCTGCATGACTGTGTAAACCTGAATATGTAATGTCTCTGTGGTGGTGTATGCGTGGTTCCATTTCACATAAGCATCTGTTGAAACCAGATGGATACTATGGCACTTCCAATAAGTTATGTTTTAAAGAGGTCAGATATACTTAATGCTTGTTGACTAAAATCACTGGATAGATGGGGAGGGAGGTTTGTCAAACAAAAACAGAGAAACCAGTGTTGGACATCTGCTTCTCACCTGGGTCATTCACAAAGTTAGAGTCTTGGCCTGGTGCAGCTGTAAAATGTGGTATGCGAACACAGCAACGTGGTCTGCATGACAGCTACTGTTTCCTGGTTTATACATCTCTTGAACTTCACCTGTCTTTGATGTATTTTCAAAACTGGAAAGGTTGAATTGAATTTATCTCAAATAAATGCTTTCACAGTGCTGCCAAGCAGTCTCTTAATAAATTAAAATCATCTGGCAAATATCCTTGGCTCTTACCCTATTAGCAGGGCATTTAGGAGAAGCAAAATGTAATTTAATCTTCTGACTATACACACCTGAGCATTGTGAAATCACCAAAAAAGATCCCTCCGGGCTTAAGTGTCAGGAACAATGTAATCAATAATATAAAAAAATTCAGCAACATATTAAAGAATGAGTAGCAGGGTTCCAGAAAATATAACGTGACATTTCATATATACTTGTCATTAATCTTTTCCTTGTAAACTTCCTGACAACTTTTTGCACTGATAACTGTGAAATCTGTTTCAAAACTCTTTTCAAAATGGCTGCTCCAGTGCACTGGGGTTTGAGATCTGTCTTCTAAATCACTGCAGGAAGAGCAATAAAAAAATTAATTAAATAAAATAAAAACAAGTGCTCTGTCTTTTCTGTTCTGTACCACATCATGGATCGTTATTGCTGTGTTACCTGTTTGACAACGTGGGAAATAATCCTTACACTATCAGTGCACTAGAGTGAACTTTGAAAGACTTCAGAGTTATAAGTGTAAAAAGTTGTCAGGATGTTAAACGATAAAAAGAAAGAGTACATTATTTTAAACAGCCTTAGCAACATGTGGGGACATGTAGCGCTATATTTTTCTGAACCCCACTGCTTACTATTTTAAATGTGTAATTACTGTGTATTTACATAGTAGTTACACGTAATTAGAATGTTATTATGCATAGTTATAACGTAAAAAAAGTATAACTTTGGTTTGGTTTTTGGTTTTAATTGTGCTGAATTGTTTATGCTTAATTAATGTTTGTATTCTGAGATTACATATTGTACTTGTATGATGTGTGCTTTTGGGAGCATATTATTATTTTGACACTGAAAATAACATGTTTGCATCTTATGAGTCCCGGTTAGATGTAGTAAATACATGATTCAGAACAAATGAGTAATTAGGTATTAGTTTGTTAACTAGTTCTTATGTTTAGGGTTTCATCAGGCAGTTTATTTTACAGATGTATTATGTTTATGCGCCAAAGAAACATTTCCCAGTTTCACCAAGAAAAAAACATTTCAAAATTTTAATTTAGGGACTCATTTACTAGCTTCTTACACTGCAGTAATATATTGTATTGATGACAGCAATAAAATGATATGTATAAAAGTGTATGCAAATACCGGTACATCTTATAAAGTAATTTGTACAAAGCAATCAATAAACGGACCGTGTTGTATGTTCATCAGGTAAAAAAATAAAGTAGATATTTTCTTGCAGACTAACTATTTAGCATTATCACACTCATTCACTGAATTACTTCATAAATCATCATGTTTGTCTCCTACTGAGTCTGTAAAAAGCGACTTTGCCACAAAAAGACTAAAAGAAAAACAATCTGAATGTGTGCAAATTTACTATCAGCAAAGACACCATATGTAAGCATAGTCTAACTGTCTGCTTTTTTGTAAAACAAAACTTCCAAGTAATTTAACTTTTCTGATGAAAGTCAAGATGCCTCATTATTTACCAGCTGCTTAAAACTAGAAAAAACCCCATCTGATTGGAATTTTACCACAGTGACATCATTATGCATTTCTGGTGGCCTCCATTGTCACAATTGGATAGGTGTTCATTACTTGCCTGAGGGAAGAAAATTAATTGATTTCCATCACCACTGCAATGATTAAGTAACGTCATTCCAAAAAGGTTTAGAGGTGGTGGTGTTTAAGATCATTTACGTGCTAGCCGTCCCTCAGTTATGTGGATAGGGAAAGAGGAGCAACGTAGCAGTGCTGCTGGTTTTAAATGCAATATAGATGTTAAGTGTGCTGGAACATTATGTAACGGATGGCGAACAGTCATTTTTTTTTTTTTTAAAGGTGCTGTACAGGGCTAGATTTCTATTTGCTGGTAAAAACAGCTTGATTACAGGAGCAGTGGCACATACAAGGTGTTTTAGGGAGAACAGAATAACACCATTATACAGTCTAAGAAAATATGTCTCATTGAGGAGAGTTATAGTTAAAATATGTATTATTGGATTTCCAAAGTTTTTAATATTTCAAGATTTTGGTTTAGGTGTAACAAAGCAACAAAACACTTTGTCATACTCTTTAATATAATTTGCATATGATGGTAATATATATATAAACTATATATATATATATATATATATATAATAATTTGTGAGATTGGACTAACATATCAAATTTTGTCCCATAAAATTTCACTAACCTGATTGGTCAAAACAGCATATCACCATGAGTAGGCACTTCTTTCCAAAAAGGGGCAAATCACTGGTAGATATCCATACGGCTTCGCTTCGTGAATTGCCACGCACCCAGGGTGTGGTGATATTACAGTACAACTAGAGCATCTGATTTTCAGGTTTTACCCAATTTAACCCGATTTCTCCCTCCGAATGCTTTTTTCTGCATTCGGGTTAAACCCCAAAACTCCCCGAATAGGCACGTACTGTATATGAATAAACACATGCACAGCTGTCTGTGATTCAAATGAAACGGAGCAGAACTGGTGCTGATTTATCTGTTAGAAAAGTAAAACAGCATGGAGTAAAGTTGTTTAGTTTTCCTGTATGTTCCAAGTGCAATTATACTTGCAACTCCACTACAAAATAAACTTGACTGGAACGGAGGCATGCCATCATGTACAGTTGTCAACACTTTTAAGCATTTGTTTATTTATTTCTAAATAAAACCTGATTTCTAGCTGAATATTTATTCTTTCTAGATTATATGTTAAAAAAAATCCATCCAACTTCACCCAATTTTTAAAAAAGCATTCTCCCGAAAATCAGACTCCCTAAGTACTTCACACACCCTGAAACGACTAGTAAGTATATACTCCCATTGGATATCATACTATGGGATTATGTGTAAAGTGTTCAGATGAAAAGTACATAGCTGCACTCTGTAAAGGACTTGCTTACAGTTTTAATGGAGTTTGTTATGCCTGCCATGCAACTTCTTTCCTATTCGGAAAAGCTAGCTTCTTTGACACAGCCCCAGAAACATTTGTGTCTAACATGTGTAAACCACTTTATTATAATTCAAAAGGAGGATCATCAGGAGACCGTTTTAGTTTTTAATTACTTTGATCTGCCCTGGTCCACAGGGATGTTTTCATGTTGTTTGAAATCTGATTTTGTATAAACTGCAAGCAACCAGACATGAAATTAGTGAGAAGTCACTAATTAATTATGAGTTTTCAGAGAACATCACAATTATGGTGATTAAAAAAAAACAAAAAAACAAAACAAGGGTTTAGATTTTCAAGGGGAGTGCTAATGACTATTACAGCTGTCATGGTGGTGCCGAAAAGAAAATAAGGTGTTGATTTAGAATAAAATATATTTTGTAGTAGTCCTGCATTGAGTTTTCAGTTGTATAGTAAAACAAGTAGTGTATTTCTTCTATAAGGGAATGTGGGAATATTATATTACTGTACTGGACCTTCTTGAGCCAGGGTCTGAGCTGAGAGAGAAATGGTGGAGACATACAGGTTAAAAGTAGTTTCTTTCTTTATTCAATCGAAGGTTAAAGCTCTGAACCACTAGCTTCTAGATTACAGTAATACAGCTATCTTCCCTAATTCCATTTGTCTACAATACTTTGGAATGGGGCAGGCAAGCATGCCACTGTTCCGAGGTAACTAGGTTAGGCACACATGCCACTAGCACAAGCTACAGGACTGCATTGGTAACTGGAATCCTTCCAGTTTACACAACGATACATCATCAGGTGTGGAGTTACAACTCGATCTCCCTTCTTAAAGGCGCACTGATATCATACTGTATGTGACCAGCAGCTAAAAGATTGCACTCTACTTCTGCAAGTACAGCACACACACAAATTATCCCCAACCCCTAGCTTCATGTTTGAGCTAGTGGTATGCCCTCAGTCACAGCAATCAAAACAGATACATGTCCTCTACCAGTACATTCTTTATAACTGCCAGGATGCAGTTCCACAGTGCCCCCTATTGACTGAAATGAATAGTCCAGCGCTATAGTGCTGATATAGTAAGGTTACAACCTTGCTGAGATGCTATCAGTGTGCACCCCCTAATTGACAGCCCTGAAAAGTATCAACTCTTTCAGAATTCTTCCAAGTAAAAACATTAGAAGAAGAATGTCTTTCTTTACAGGACAGACATAATTAGACAACTGTAATATGGACACACTCAAAATATTCTTTTAACTGGACGATATTTTTATACCTTAAGGCTTAACATTATACTGTCAATGTGTACATGTTGATATTAACGACAGTTTCTAATAGTCTACTTTGAGTTACTAAAAAAAAAAAATAATAACTGGACAAGGCTGATCTGTTACAGATTTAATGTACCTTTTAAGGCAATTATGGTTTTAAAAGGATTCTAGATATTCTAGGTGCTCTGTCTCTGTGAAGTCTTAGATAAGACTGTTAAAGTGCAGTAGTTTCTGGTTGTAAACAACCTCATTAATATTTATAATTACAATAGCTTTTCATATTGAAGAGTTATTATTTGAGCAGCCAATCAATACATTATCTTTAAATGTACAGCAATGAAACAAACACCTGATATGCAGATTAGACTGTACAGTACTGCTTTCCCAGAAGTAATTAGAAATAGAAACAAGAATGAGAAGAATATAATAACAAGAAAATTAACGAACACTCTGTGTCCCAGCAGTGTTTAATTATGGCATTAATAGGATAACACAGCCTTATGAATTTCTATGTACTATGGAGATCAGTGGAAGTATCAGCCTGACACAAAGACAGCTGGAGTGGGGGACGTCAGACCAGAAACAGGAACCAGGAAATAAACAAAGAGAGGTGGAGTTTGGTGAAGCTGATGGTCTCGCTCAGCATTTAATAATGAACAGACGGACAGAAAGTAAAAGGCTGCAAGACAAACAAGACACAGGACACAACACTCGTCGCCAAAACAAAAAAGACAAACAAAACGGACCATACAGACAAAACACGGTGAGCTTCTATTTTAATTATTATTATTATTACAATTACCTGTGTCTCCAATCCAGTACTCCACTCACCGAACATACAACTCCGAGTGAGTGAAAACATGCAGCGTTTATGCAGCTGTACTGAGACTTAATTGCTAATTAATCATTCAATTGGAATTGCGGTACAACTGCACGTGAATTAATAAAGTGCAATTCCCCGTGCTCACATATTATTACATTTTACTTGCACATGAAGTGCTGTGCAATCTTCTTGCCTAAATACAAACATTTTAAACACTCATGGTACACAGACCCGTTTATATCCCATGTACCAATGACTATACACCAACATTAACACACAATATACAACATAAAATACATACAGGGGCAGGGTACTTTGCCACACAGCCCTTTTTTTTTAACCTCATTTTTGATTAAAAACCAAGCAATGTCAGTAGAAGATTCTCCCCCACCAAAGTTTTTTTTTTTTTTTTTTTTTTTTAATGTAAACAGTACATATTATTCTTAAACATAATGCTATCACTGCCCTTCTAGACAGTGCATCCATAAATTAACAAGAGGGGTTGAGCAGAATGAATTCAAAACATGTAAGCAATAATTGATACTGGGGGTCTAGCAGCAGTGGCGGCTCATCATAAGAGGCTACAGAAGCTAAGCCTATGTGTAATTTTGTAAAAGTAAAAAAAAAAAAGCTTACCCTATGTCATACTTTCTAGAGTCTACTGTATTGCTATTGGTTAGTGTAGCCTCAAAATGGGATTCTGTGCGTCTTCCACCTGCAATCACCCTCTGTCTGTCAAGTTTTAATTATATTGTACTGGCTACATGATGCAAGCTTGCGGCTAGCCTCTACCACTCATAGTTAGACATAATCTTGACGTGTGTGTAGATATTTTTTTTTAATTCATACGCCATTTTCCTCGCTTTCAATTGAGGAAAAAATAATACAAATTAACAATAAGGGCTGTCCAAAGCCTAAATTGGACCTTCAACAGTGAGGACAAAATTGCCTTTTTAATTGCTCATGGTATGAAAAAAAGCAAAATGGTTGACTGCAAGTATTCTCTGTTTGGTTTTTCAGACCGGTTCTTCATCTTCCCAGTGGATTTCTGGGGGCTACAGTGATTGAAAAAATCTTCCACAGGCTGTAAAAATATTATTTCTACAAATGACATCACTCAAGATTCATCAATCAAGTAGGTCCACGATGTTTTTGTGATATTCAGTTGCTTGCCTTATGTGCTGCATATACTATGCTACTGTATTATATTTCTTATTAAATTATAAAAGTACCTTTTGAAACGTGCAACTTTTTATTGTGTATAATAAAAAGTATATATATATTGAGCTTCCACACTTATTGAAGTCAGGAGCCGCTACTTGTCTAACAGGTATATAATTACCCTTTGGAGTGGGTTGTTACCTTGATAGTGATAAAAGAGAAAGAGTGGGAGGGGAAAAAAAAACATTAGTCTGAAATTAACAATGCAGGATGATGTAATACTTGAAAGTCCCCTATTTCATTTAAAGCAAAGTAAAAAAATAATAATTAAAAAAAGAAAAAAAAACTAATTTCGCTGTTACCATCATCATTTACCTAGAATATTATATGCATTCATTGATGATGATATTAAAGTTCAGGTCACTGTCGAGCATTGTGAAAGACTCATTCAACCTTGTACAAATCCGTAATTTGTCTAGGCTGCAAGTTGTGTGCCTTCACCAGAATGGCACAAATTGAATACAAATGGCCATGGCTCACAAGAATAAAGATGCAAACTCGGGAACTAACCTACAAGGAAGTCAGGACGCAAACCCTTACAGTCTTCTCTCAGAGACAAGCCACAGTCAGTGACATAAGAGAACACATTGATTGGGAAGTATTCTACTTACACATGCAGTAAGAACACTCAAGAACCATGGCAACTAAAAATCATAATGAAATCATAAAAGTAAACGATTGTTGGTCCTCCTCTGTGAAATCCATTACTTACAGATCTGTCTACACAACCCACTGAATGGAGAACCCTACTGTAGTTTATTACTTAATTATAGGTCAATCAATTACAAGGCCTCTTCACTAGAAGCTGGAAGTATTATCCCCAAGCACCAGGAGAAAAAATAAGAAATGCACATTTCTTATGTCCAATGATGGGTACAAATGCTTAAATACAGGGCATGGATAAGTAAAATGGAAAAATATAATCCTCACTGTGTAATCGTTTGCATATTTTAGCAGATAGATATGTAACTGTATAGACATTCCCAGTTACCCTCTTTGTGTATATACTAGCATTATCATCATAAAGGTACACACTATGAAAGCCTCTAAATAACATCCTAAACAAATACAAAACATACAACAAAGAAATGTTATTGTGACAACAGGGTTTTCTTGCTGAAATATTAACAGCAAAAATGAAATGTCTAGATTTTATCCATAACGTTGAACATTGTAAGAGACGCGAATACAGTGTGCCCATCACAACATAAAAAGTATTTATCAGTATCTTTATGAATTATAGAAGACCTTTTTTTCATGACATTTGAATTGCATTTAGTCACAGAAAGATATATTTTGATCTGCCACTGTTTAGAGCATTTGAATTAACCCAACAGAACTTAACATACCCTGAGCTACTCTATAAGCAGCGAGATATTCAGGGTATTATGGGCCCTTTGAAAGGCTCACCCATGGGGATTTTAAAAGCTATGAAAGGTCTTTCATAAAGTCTGCTATTGTTTATCCCAGCATGAGTAGTTCTAACAGTTGTGTATTTTAGGAATGAATTCATACAAGACGTTTTAAGATCCAAGGTATATAATTTACCACCTGTGGTCTGCGATGCATAAATTCTGTCTTTGTCAACAACAAGACACGAAGGGAGAACTCATGCTGGGCTGTTGAAAGCGTTCCTTTGAAAATAAACATAGTTATTAGAAAATAATAGAAAATAGTGAACACCTCCGATACATCTTTCAAATTATCCACCGGAGGCACTAATTGTTTGACACACTTTTATATCTATAGTTGATTTATATATTTACAGTATTCTGGCATCAAAGGGCACAAAATTGTCATAAAACATTTAAACTGCGTGGTTCTTAAGGGGCTCTTCCTTTCAAGTTTAGGCCAGAAAATGCATTGTAGCTAATTAAGTGGATACAGATTATAATATTCCACAAAGTATAATTCTCAGCTCCCCTCAAGAATACAGCCCTCCAATCTACTGATTTTCTAAATGTATTATATACCACGTGAACACTATATTGCAGTGACATAGGACTTCAATCCTGAATCTGGTAATATACTGTAGCAGTGGCATGCAACACAAAACAGTTGCACTGGTTCTACTTTACACAAGTGCATTATCAAGAGAATGTTGTCTGCACAGCGCTTTGATTGGTTGGGAAACACTGCAATGAGAATCTGTAGCATTTACACAGGTGCTGTAACTGCAAAAAGGTCATAAAACATAACACTATTACTGCTGGTATTTTCACGTATTATTTTGATCCATTTGCATCATGATGCAAGAATATCTGCTCACTGGGATTAAGCACTCTGCCCATCTGAGCTCAAGAACTTCTGATGTACTTTGGAAAAAAATCAGCCAACCTATATCACTAAACACCTCACACTAAGCAGTTACATAATGGCGCATGTCTTTTGTGGTGTAAAGAAAGTCTTTTGAAAAGAAAGATTTGTTGTGATTTTTGTTTTTTTTACAACTTCACAGTTTCTATATGGGGAATCTTGAGAATTGCAGTGAAATTATAAACAAGCTGTGAGAGACAGCGACAAGCTACCTCAAGTCTAAATGCAAGAGTGAATTTCAAACTTTGATTGTAGGATTGATAAAATACGTTTTATTCATAATTTTGATGTCCACCCGTGTGTGATGCTACTGGGGTGAAAGGATATCTGCACTGGGTGGCATGTTACATTAATTGTCTCTAATTACTGTATATTGACATCATAGTTACTTAGTAAATACACTTGTATTTACACATAATTACAATGTTATTATGTATAGTTATAATGTACTACAGATTAAGTAGCAGGGTTCCGAAGAATATAGCATTACACATTTCCAGGTGTTGCTACCAATAAAACATACCTGTATTTTTTTTTTTCATAGTTAACATCTGACAACTTTTTACACTTATAACTTTAAAGTGTGTTTCAAAACTATTTTCAAAACTAATTCTAGTAACTAGTAGGGTTGGTAATATTGCTTCAGTAATGGGCTGTTGACTAACAAAAGACTTGTTTTCAAGAGAAAATTAAAACAGGCAAATACTAATACATTATATATAGAAAAGACATCTGTAAAAACATGCTTCATTGGGTAAAATTAAGTAAAATGAATAAGAGAAAAACACTTTAGAATGCAGATGCTAACTAACAACAACAATTTACCACAAAATCATTCTAGCGCCTGTAATATTCAATGCACAGCTTGCAGTGTAATTAAAGTGTATGTAACTGTTCCTTGAAATTCTACGTCCAAGGGGTTCTATCGAAAACAAGACAGGCAGGATGCCAAGTCAAATGGGAATCTGAGTTTTTAATCCAGTACAATTGAAGAGGACCCCTGCTGTGGACTGAGAATATGACAGATGGCGTGAGATATTGCAGTCGTTAAAACAGACAGACTGTAGAGAATAGCCTATGAGGAATGCAGAAGCTACTGATCGTTTTCACAGTAGGAACAAGTTTAGCATGCAGTGGCGCACAGACTCTTTGACATTATTTCTGATACCAAATATAATACACCTCACACAATGTTGTGTGGTCCTGTTTATTTTCACCAATACAGCTATGGACAAAAAGTTGTGCTTCAACCTATAGACTAGACTAATTTTGCTTTATAAAGTCAAATAAAACCTGCTGAATAATGTTATGTTAACATATTGAATTACATACCGCTTTGTAGTTTTCCATATACTAAACAAAAAACTGACAAAAACGTGACATTTCAAAACTTATCATGAAATACTGTACTACTATTATGGCTTCCAGTTCACTTTTGCAATTTTGTAGTTTTGTAGTTTCTTTGATTACATGCTGTTAAATAAAAGATATAAATTATGCTTATATAGTTTTTGTTTTTTAAGTTATTTCTCAATCCTACCATTCTAGGTGACACAGAACTTTTGACCAGCTATACATACTGGCCTGCACACATACTGTGTACTATATTAATTTTCTAAGGGCTCTAATCAGAAACTGTAGTGTGTGTTTTAGCAAGCTACCTGCTATTGTTCCATTCACAAGGATTAGGCACAATATAGTTTTTACAACTCAAGCAAGGTCTGTAACACAGGTGCTGTGAAGTAATAAATTGCACAAGTCAAGGTTGCAAGAACACCTACCTTGGCAGCTTTCCTCTGTCCTGAATGTCCAATCCCTGGGGCAACCCCACGTCTACCTAATCGGGTTGATGAATGGGGCACTGGAAGCATCGAAACATTGGTCTGTTAAAGATATTTTAAAGATGGAAAATGTTTTTTGGATAGTTTTGGAGTGCAGGCATTATATGTGGCCTGTGTCCCTCATATAATCTCTCCACCCCACCAATACCACTTGAACTAGCTCGATGAATACCAGTCTCGGCCTATGATTCGTCGACTTCCCCCTGCCCAACAAGTCCACTCTATATGGGAAAAGGACCACACTGAGACAATGAATTCTGGTGCGTTCACTAATCAAAATGGGGTAGTTGAGTAGGTAGTTGGCAAGGTTTCACAAAAATAGAGCAGTTTTGATAGTTCTTGCTGAATATCCTTTGTAAAATTCAAATATGAAATTGAAAGGAAAGGAAAAATACATTATAGGATACTGTACAGTCAGTGAGGCTCTTTAAGAGGGATGAATGGCAATATCTCATCTTTCTCACTTCTGAGCTGTCTGACAATAAACCCAAAAGCTGCCTAAAGGTTTTATATATAATTCCCAAGAGCCTGTAAATCTAGCATGAGGAGGTAAAGCAGACGATTCATAGTAGGCCTTGAAACAATGCACATATTTGATGTAAAAGTACAAAATATATGTAGGCTTCTGAAACAATTTCAGGGTCTTTGATAAGATGTCCCGTCACTCTAACAAAGCCTTTTCTCTTGCATTACATCAATAATTACATTTTATGCAGTTGTGAAATGTTTTTTAAAAATAGTTTAATACTCAGGAGAGTAAGTATTATATTTAGCTGAGGTCTATTCAATTGATCTAAGTACCACCACCATCTAAATCATTACAAGAAGGGGACTTTGTGAAAACAACTGCTTGTGAGATGTTTTAGACTGCGTTTGTCTTTGAAAGTCCTGAAAGTAAAATAACAGATTTGGTTCTAATTTAATAAACAGTGGCATTATTTAGATCTGGCATAGTTTAGATTAATTAAAAACCAATGACCTTTAACGCATACATAAAAATAGATTTATTGTGCAATATATTAATGAAAAATATAAAGAAGTGCATCCAAAAATAATTTCAAGGGTCTGTTTTATACAGAAATCACTTACATACTATCAGCAGACACAACATGGGCTAACTAGGCCCCATCCCAAATTAGATCTTCCTTTTTGGATTTTCCATTTTGGACCTTGGTGTGTTAAAGTTAAACCCGATGCCTAACTGTCCTTTTATGCTGGTTTACTATCTGTTCCCTTAAGAACATTTTTAATGTGTACAATAAATTGATTAAGATGTTTTTAATATCATAGAGGATGATCTCTCAAAGATGGCTGATTTAGTGTTAATGCTTCATCACCATAGATTTCCTTCCCTTAAGGGTCATAATTCCAAAGAGAACGAGTGTTAAAGGACATGAAACTAATAAATGTATTTAATATGTGTAAATCTTACCTTCAATACAGTGCTGTTCACAATGTTGGTCTCACAGCATTGGCTATGAAAGAACCACGATTCATTGGAAATGTAGCGTAATTGGAGAAGGCTACGTTAATCTAACAATCTGACTTTCAAGACTCCCGGCTACTAGATGATTCAGATTTATCCTAAAGCCAATCATAAAAAGGCCTTACATAAGGTTAATGCAGAAAAAATACATTCATAGTGAATCAGTGAAGTTACACCCTAGGCTGAACCTGTGTTATGCTATGTAGTGTGTCATCCATCATTTCAAAACGCAAAATCAGAAGGTAAAACAATCAAGAAACGTTTTGACTAGCGCCTTCATGCTTACTACATGCAGTAAAACGAGTTTAATGTCATAACCAGTTAACTAAACATTTTTATAATAAATATCAATATATACATTAAAAAAATAGCTTGATCATGTCTATAAAACTTACAAGGAATAATAATGTTGAATATCTACATTCAGAAGACACCATTACTATACTTCCTCTAGCATTTGTAAGCAGTTTGCCACTCACCAGCACTGAGAATATTCGGTAGGGTATACATCATGTACTGACCTTGTTTTGAGGCACCTCTAGAACCAAGGACCATAGCACAGCTTTCCGTTTCCAGCCCAGCTAAATTATTCCACTGCAACCCTGGCTAACCTGTGGGATATCCCTGTGCAGACATGTTACTTTGGAATTCTCTCCAGCTCTAATACAATCTCTGACTAAGAAGGGATTTAATAATCAGGACACAGCCCACCAGCTGTCAGGGGTAGAAGGAAGCTATGCTGTTGCTGCCGTAGCATTGCTACAACTGTTCAAATAACATACCCGTTTATTGTTAACATCCTAAAGTCTGTTTCAAAACTCTTTTTAAAACGCCCGCTCTAGTGTACGGATAGTGTAAGGATTATTGCCCACATTGTCAAACCAGTAACACAGCAAGAACGGTCCACAATGTGGTACGGAACAGAAGGGCCAGAGCACCTTTTTTAATTGCAAATCATTTGCTTTTATCCTGAACAGTCGTTTTCCTTCACTTTTGTCCTGTTTAAATCAAACGTATTAAAGATAAAACAATTGTATGAAATGCCTGCAGTTCCTTTCAGAAGTTTAATCTTTCATTATATAAAAGTAAAATCGATAATTCTCATGGCCTTCTAAACATTAAAAGCAGTCTTTTAAGACTTGCTCTTTTGAAGAAAATGATGGATCCAATTCAAGCTGAGAAATATTTTCACTGTTCCTCAACCAATAAATGCCAAGATTTTTTTCCTTTAAGCACAAAACTGTTCATTGCTCCAAAAGTTCAAGATCAACAACCAAAAATATATAAATGAAACAGAGCTGATTCTGTTAACAGAGTGCAGGCCAACAACTGACTCAATTGTATAAAAATCTTGACAACGCCATTAGTATATCCTCATGACATTGTCGCAATGTAATTTGCATTGCCAAAAATGGCCCAAGCCACTGCATACAACTCAACACAATACTGGAAGCCAATAAGCAAACACCATTTGGATTTAAATTAACATTTATTAAAATCCCCACCCATTTGTTTGAGTACGCTTACTCCAAGAAAGTAATGAGCACCTTGTTCAGTGGGATAGTAATGTAATTATTTACATTATAGACTTTATAGACTGCAGTGTAATGAGCTTTTGTTGTGCATTAAATCCTCAGAATTGGAATAAATGGGAATTAATGTTAACAAAGCAATAGAACCAAAACAAACACATATATTCCAATCTGATATGATCTTTTTTTTTAGAAAAAAGTGTTGTTAAAATGCACCTGCATAATTGAATACAACACATATTTCCTCTACAATATATTATAGATTGTTCACACATTAAAAAGGTCAGCTTTGTCTGTTTAACACATTAGGTTTTTTTGCATTTATATAGCATGTAACCAACATTACAGCCTCTGAAATTGACATTATATAGCAAGAGAGAGCGAGCGAGATTAAAAAAAAAAAAAAAAAAGAATAATAATTAATGAAGCAAGCAAACAAAAACAAAGATGGAAGGAATGTGTACCAACATGTTTTATTTCAATCTGTAGACATTTAACTTGTTTTGAAGCTGCTCTACTTCTTAAACTACTAAAATCTCTAACTAAAAAAAACACACACAAAAATACATCACTGGACAGATGGTGACAAGAGGATACAGCAGCAGTGTTTTCTTCACTGTAAAGTAAATTGTGCAGGTGTTTTGGCAATCTCATTAAGTTATTAAAAATGAACATGTAAATAAAAGGTGTGCAAAGTGATTGCGTGGCTCAGCGCAATGATTCATTGTTAGCACTTAGTAGAAAAACGTGCCAAAGCTTCCTTTCCCATTTCTTTTGAAATGGTTTCCATTAATAGAGACAAACATTTCCTGAGACATCAAGTCATTGTCTGCCACTGTGAGTCCCAATTCAATCATCTTTTTCTTCTGCAACTGTCTTTTCTTTGATGAGGTGGCTACCAGTTCATTAGCGATTACATCATTGCCCTCCTTGTGCTCCTGGGTATGGGGCTCCGTGAACGGACTGTTTCCCTCCACACATCCCTCTGCAGGAGGTACCTCTTCCTCGTCAGCCTCCTTTTTTTGACAGCCATTTTTCTTCAACTCATCTGAAACGCATATTTCAAATGATGGCAATCTAAAGGCGAATTGATCCCTTCAAGGAATTTGCAAAAGGGTCAAAGTACAATGCAACACAGCTGCTTGCAAATAGAACACCTTAAGCTAGAGTACAATAGAGCAAGCACACTGTTCGTTTACTAGCTGCATCTTAAATTGAAAGGTTAGTTTCCAACATGTGTGCATGTATGGATTTTCAGTCCTTTTCGCAACAGCTTACTCTGTTTCCTTGTATGTACATAACATTTGGCAGTCATTTCACCAGGCCAGCACTGCAGCCGTTGTATCACTCATATAAATTCAAATGGCATCCTTCTGAACACTATTCCATTAAACTCTGCTAGGCAGCTGAAAACATTCTTTTGTTATTTTAAACCAAGCACCTCTCCAACCTCATTTATAAATTAAGTATTTTCATTCATGGATGCCCTTCAGTGAAGGTCAGAGATATTTTAGTTAAAACATACTAGTTTCAAAAGTAGTGGTACAGTTATGAAAGAAAAAAAATAAATTTATTGAACAAAAGGATAGGGATGAAATCACTGTGGACTGGGTTTTAATAAAATTCTATTCATATGAATATATTTTCATGGGCATTATATACTGAAAACAAAACGTCGTCACAGAGATTTTAGGAGGGCTGCACTGCGATTGCCCCCAACCTTTACTACATATGAAATATTAAAAGTAAAAAAAAAAAAAAAAAAAAAGGAAAGAGCTAAATGACAGAAAATTAATCTGAAAGAAATGGAGTAATTTCTACCTTGAAAATCTGCTTCAGTAGTTTTCTTCGTTCGAGGCAGATCTGCAGGCTTAACTAAGATAACACCATAGCCTTCATTGTTATGAATAACATTGTTCATCATGGTAATTTTGGGCATGGCATAAAATTCATCTGTAAAGTCCTACAACAAAAAAGCAGAAAAAAAAACATTTATATTGAAGCAATACAGGATTAACCCTAAACTGTATTAACAATGAAGAGCCTAAGGGCACAGGATAAGCATGCATGAATCATCTTAAGGCAATTAAAATAAAATGTGCAATCTGTTTTACTAAACTAGTTTCCCATCTTTCCAGAATCCATTTTTAGTTCTAAGAGGAACTTGATATGAAAGTTGAACAATTTGAATAAAACTCATGAATATGAACTGGCTTCAAGTATTAAAATAAATAGATGGGGATACAATTAGTAACATTGATTCGATTACTTTTAAACTAATGAAAGGACAAACTTTGCAAAACACTTGCATTCAGGTACGACTAATCTAGGGTCCCACGCCATCTCATCCATGTGGGGTACTCACCTTTATGAGTATTCCCTCTTTGCAATGGTGTATGCCATTACCAACCAAACTGCAAGTACTACCAGGGTAAATTTCTACCCCAGCACCCTAGAGAGAAATAATAAATACAAATTAAGCAGTCACAAGAACTAACAAATTCCATAGGTCAAGATTTTTAGAAACTTTTAAAAAATGTATACACATAAACAAACAAATATATTCCTATATACTAATGTATTTGGTGTGTAGGAACGGGGCTGCACGGTAGACAATATACATTATCTTGTCCTGCAGACTCCCAGACCTGAACACACGATCACTGTGACAGTAGTATTTTGATAAATGAAAGTGGTACCTTTGCGCCATACAAATCACAAATATTCATAAACAATTCTGCTGAAGTCCTCACTGTAACACCTGTGGTTTCACACTGAAGAACACAATTTTCCATTACTGTCTTTCCTTGGCGAACACCTACATGCAACAGGGAAGAGTCAGTTCGGGCATTTTAAAAACAGAAATCCCCTTCACAATGTGTTATGTATACCTCAATACATGCTGTAGATCTACTCATACATATACACCAAGCATCAAAAGAAATGTATCACTATTACAACACATTTATTTTCGAAAAAAAAAAAAAAAATAAAGATATAAAAATGGACATTGACTAAATGTTTTTGGTTTCTTTTTAATAACTCGATCATTCTTGACCATGACACACTTGAGTGACTATGACTGAAGCATATGCACTTAATCACCTAATTAGTGAGACAGTTGATTGGACACTTGGTATGGAGTGATTTCAGCTGTTGAATTGCAAGTTTGAATAAAAGCAATAAAGAATCACAGAAAAAAAACAATGCCACATTTGTCAAGAGAGCAGGACCTTCGGGCAATTGGCATGTTCGGGCTGGACTAGGGCAGCGTACTGTGGCTCGCCATCTTGGGTGCTCACAGCCAGCAATTTCAAACCTGGCGAGACGGTATAACCAGACACTCTGTCAATGACAGGCCATGAACTGGGAGACCAAGACTCAAAACACATGCCCAAGATCATTTTTCGATCATATCTAGTGAATAAGTAATACATTTCTTTTAATGCTCAAATATAAGTGGTAAGTTTTTTTTGATGCTCAGTATAGAACATCTCCTAAGTGTTCATAAATGATGAAAGCTTCAGCTATTTCCACAAGCTTAAACCTCCCCCCCCCCCCCCCTCCCCCTTCAAGAAAAATATGACACTTTAAAATGTAGAGTTAAGTTTACCCATATAAGAGTGAAACTGACACCAGCTTAAGAAAAATTACCAGAACCCAAAAAATTACAGTAATAAGTATGTGGTGATAAACCAGCAAAGCAAGGAGGCATTTTGTTTTACATACATAAGATCCCTTCAACTGCATCATGCTGCACAAACTTCAGGTTGGAAATCTTCACATTGGCACCTGTTAAATCCAGAAATATATCCATTAAGCACTGTTAAATATTAGTCAGCTACATTTACTTTCCTTTGTTGATTTTTAATATGCAGTTAGATTTTTGTGCAAGAACCTGTTTTTTATATCTACAAAACATAAAAGGTCATACAAAGCACGTGGACAACATAAATATCCCCCATGCAGGTCCCACTGGTCACAATGCAATGAATGATCCTTATAGCCTCCCCCCCCCAGCCATCCATCAAAAACGAGTCCCTTACCTTCTAGCTCAATGGAGTCTGGAATACTAAATGAACCATTCACAGAATTACCACATCCCCCTCGTAACATCTATACACTTAGATTTACAAAGTAAGTGTAGGGCAGCAAACAATTACAAGGAGTTGCATAAACTTTAGTCTTCATCATTAGCCACCCATTCAACCTTATTTTCTTCCAGGGCAATTCCATAGTAACTGACGTAATAATAACTCTCAGTAGATTCACTCTCGCTTGTTTTTGTTAAATGCACTCCTTTTCTCTTAATGTGGAATTCAGTGTTGTTTTTTTAAAGTTGATGAACATATCTGTATTCATGTGCTGGGTTTTCCTGCCACTCGCATACAAATGCAGTACTTACCTGCAGCTCAAATTCCTCCCCAGAAAAATCAGGAATCAATTTGTCCCTCATCAAGGTCTGCAGCTGATTAACTGTCATGGAACTGGACACAACGTGAACCACTCTCTCCCCAGTGGGACGGGGTCCTTTAGCTCTGCTGGAACTATGACCTGAATTCACCTGATAACCCAACACATACCTACAACGAAGGACATTGAAAGAAAGTAGATCAGCATGTTTATGCCAACAGCTTCTATTTTACATAAGGTAGGTTTTTAAAAATGAACCGAGTACAGTATAAAGTTGTGTTTGCAACTTTCAACAAATCATATTAAAAATTTGAAAAAATAGACCTGGTCACTTTGGTCTACCCATCAAGCTAAGAATATTTCGTGAGCAGTTACCTGAGCAGGGGGTTCTCAATAATCTTTAGTTTGCGTTTTAAGCTCTCCAGGTCATCATACATCTTTAAGCCCTCCACCATTGAGACGTTGTCAAGCTCAGACTCCGAGTCACTGTTAGAGATACCGTTTCTCAGACTCGTGAACTCTTTATATTTTTCCTCACATTGTGAAACCAAACAGTGATACTCAGCAACCAAGCCTGAAGGCACCCGGTCCTCAAGAATATCATAGTATCTGAAAAAATTGTGGGGAAGAGGAGAACACTAAGAGGAGAATAATCTTGACACACATAAACAAGCACTATTACTGTATTTTTAAATATATATATATATATATATATATATATATATATATATATATATATATATAATATATATATATATATTTAAATATATATATATATTTTTTAATATATATATATATATATATATATATATATATATATATATATATATATATCTTTCTCAAGGGAGCATGTGTTTGAATCAAAACATTGGGAGGTATTTATAGGTTTTTGACAGCATTACAACGACTTTAGTTACAGGCAGTATTGTAATACACAAAGTTATTTTCCAAAGCCCTTAAAATACTCTGTGCTTCATTAACAAATGGCTATTCCTGTCCTTTAAAATCTGTGAGATATTACCATGCTCATAAGTCAGTTTTATTGACTAAAACATCTCCTGGTTTATGTGTTTTAATTGACATTGTCCTTCCTATAGTCGACAAGCAAACACTTCACTGTAAATCTATAGCCAATTGAAGTACAGTACAATCAATCATTTTGCCTAGACTGCCATCTAGTGCATTAATTTCATAATGCATGTCAGACTTGCATTTTTGTCCAACTGACTGTTTCATTGTTTAACAAGCCAATTGGTCAGACTTACAGCCTCAATCTGGGTTCAACACATCTGACAAAATAATCAAAATCATCATCTTCATCCTCTTCATCCCAGCTTCTCCAGATGTGTTTGTTGAAAAATCTATCCCCAAAAAAATGCAATTAACTTGACAGTCTGTGCAGGTTTTCATTAGAAATGCAGATCACTATTATAACACATTTATTTTAGAAAAATGGTGGTGGACGTCGACGTTTTTGGGTTTTTTTTTTTTTTTTTTTTTAATCACTCGATCATTTACCCTTGGCCATGACACACTTGAGTGACTATGACTGATGCATATGCACTTAATCACCTAATTAGTGAGACAGTTGATTGGACACTGAATATGGAGTGATTTCTGCTGTTGAATTGCAAGCTTGAATAAAAGCAATAAAGAATCACAGAAAAAAACATCTGTCAAGAGAGCAACGCCTTCTTGCAATCGGCATGTTGGTGGCTGGACTAGGGCAGCGTACTGTGGCTCACCATCTTGGGTGCCCATAGCCAGCAATTTCAAACCTGGCGAGACAGTATAACCAGACACTCTGTCAATGACAGGCCATGAACTGGGAGACCAAGAGTCACAACACCTGCCCAAGATCGAAATTTTACAGCATCTTCGTGATGTCAATTATTAAATCAGCACGATAAAAAAGTCACTGCACCTGCCCTAAAACAGAGTTTGTCATTTTTCAATCACATCTAGTGAATTTTATCCAAATATAAAAAAGTTTCTTTTGATGCTCAGTATATGTTAGGCTACATTTTTAACTACATTTTTAAAAAGTTAATAATAAATACCGATTTTACCTTACGTGTTCCACAGCAAGTGCTGTTTGGTCAAACTCCCCGGATTCATCATAAACAACATAGAGTTCCTGCAGAGGTACTTTATGTTCTTTAGCCTCTAACAGGTCTTTCATGGACTCTTCTGTGAGCTCACAGCCTTTTGTCTCACACAGGAAAGGTGTAACCAATTCCACAGATGCTTTCAGAATGAGATACTCCACATCAACTACCTGAGATTCACAAATTAGACATTTAGCCATTAGCGTCATAGATTCACTTGATGTAAGTTAATGCTTTTTTTTTTATTATTGCAGGGAGTCCATTCATTTAGATTTGGTTAAGTGACGTGGCTTGTTTCTTTCCAAATATTACATCTCTGTTTCTTAATTGGCTCTAACACTAATTTACCTCAATCAACACCTCAAACACTTCAGTACGCCAAACAGCCTGCCACCCAGATGGCTCCAGCACTTTCTCCAAATATTCAGCAGTAAAATCCTTTACCTCTGAAGTTCTACAATCGCCTGAAAACAAAACAAAATATATATTTATAAAAAAATCTTACTGCAACATCAGTGAGCATACCTCAGCATTACTGGAATTACAGTTAAACCCATTTTGTCTATGCAATTACCACCAGGTTTACACCAGGATGATTTCCTTTAATATATGAAGAAAGGCCAAAATCAGATCAATAAAAAGCGTACTTCATTTCAGCAAGGGGATTAAGGAGTCTTAATCTGTCAGTAGATGTATTTATTAAGGCAATACCCTTGTAGAACAAGTGCTACACATCAGAAAAGTAAAGTGGGAAACTACTGATGACCGTCTCGTTCATTCATATAAACTTCTAGAGACAGACAGAACAAGCTTTCAGTCACACACAAAGTCCCATCTATCCAAGTGGATTTGTAAACTTCTGCAAAATGCATTATGAAAAAAAAAAATTCAAAAAAAATAAATAAAAAAAAAAAAAAAAACTCAGTTACCCAGCATGTAGTCCTGATAAGCTTTAAATCTCTCATAAAACAGAAGCTGGTTAGTCTGGAAGATGTCAGGAAAGAGGACATTTCCATCAGGCACCAGTCTTTGTAAGATAGTCCCAGGCTTGTGGTGACTGCCATAATCACTGCAGCTGCTGTCATCATCTTGATCCAGAAACAGAACTGGGAAAATAAAGAGCAACAGTTTAAAACTATGGGATATAGTAGATCGCATCTAAAAGTGGCAGTCAAACAAGAACATTACCACTCCAAATGTAGTTGTTGCTTGAAATGTATGCTTTGTTCACTGTCAAAAATCCTTCAAAAACCCAATACAGACACTCCCTGCAGACAACAGTTAACCAGTGTTAATTAAACTTAAAAGTTTTTGTTTTGTTTTTGTTAGTCTACTTTTAACATTACTAAGCTCATACCAGAGTTAATTTGGGTAAACTAAAGGAAATTGCTACAGAATATCATATACCTGTACATTGTTTTTAACAACAACTGTGATTTGGCTTGGTTTTGGAGTTGGCGCTTGATTCTTCCGTGCGCTATATACAAGGTTTACTGAAACTGTCATACCACCGTGCCAATTCATTTTCTTTCTAGGGATCAAATTAAACCATTTGCAAACCAACTAACGTAGTTTTAACAATCGCGTACCTTGCTTTATTGCACTAACTTCGTCCTGAAACTGCACATTCCCTTCTTCCACCGATTCGATTGAGATTTCTGTCGCTTGAGCCACCGCCTCTTCTTCCTCCCCGGGCATCTGTTTATGTTCACATTCTGACTGTGGCAGCTCCAGGATTTCACCGACAACTTCTTCGGACATAATTATTCTTAGTCAAACCGTGTTTCAATCTCAGTACAACCTCACCTTCTTCAAATAAATGTTAACAGATATGTGGTTTTATTTAAACACGGATTCACTGTTTGTATGTCTATCGCTCCTCCTCCAAACAATTTCAAAAATGTCCCGGTTTGGAATGAACAGACCAATGATAAAGCTACACACTACGCAACTTCCTTTATTTGCTTTCATTCATAGGATATCAAATCGGCGTCATTTTGGCTCAAAAAGGGTCAGTTTTGCCGCAACGTTTTTTTTAGTTGCTCTGCCGGGTTCAGAACCTGTGCAGAAAAGTGATTGTCGGGTATTTTGCCTCTTTTGCATTTTTTACATGGATTGACCTGAGGCAGTATGGTTAAGTATGCAATATTAATTGTTAAAAAAAAAAAAATCTCAAAGTTCTTATATTTATAAGTGTGTGACCCAAACCTAAGAGAAGCCATAAAAAAAGCCATTTCATTCTCGTTTTGTTTGCACAATACTTGGGCTTCAGGCTTAGTAAGAGGTTTATGAGAGGATCACTACAGGAGATCTATCAAGAAAATTGCGTGTCTCTTGTTATTCATCAGCTTGTGATAGGTGAACAACTCTGCAGTACTACTAGATTTGGAACAGCACAAATAAAATCTATACCTGTAGTTATTCTTTCTATTGGCAGGTGGCAGCAGTGTTGCATTTGAAGTTGCTGCTGTCTTTCTGTTTATACCACATTGGCCTGATAGAAATTAACTTTGTTGTTGTTGTTTTGTATTTGAGTGTGTGGGACGCTGGTTTAATTTTTTCACTGCACTAGTCATTTTCCTTTTTTTGTTTTATTAGCTTTATGGTTATTTTCTCCGCCGTTTTTTTTTTTTTTTTTTTTTTTTTTTAAATTCGTGATCAGTTATAAATGGCATCTTTAGCACAGCAAAAACTGACTATTACAATTCTTCCAAGTCGCTATGGGAACGATCTGATACAGAAGGGTTCATTAAAGTGGACTGAAAGAAAAGTTCACATTTCACGAATATGTTTAAATGTGTTACTTCACTGTTTTAAGCCCTTCTGCTTAGATTGGTCCCCAGTTTCTAAGGTATTATATATATATATAATTATATATATCATATATAATACATAATATATCTATTTGTTTTATAAAACATTGTAAGACCCTAAATTTTTACATTTTGTAAATATGTCTCAATAGACGTTCGGACCACAGACTCACCGTCGCCTTTCCTGGTCTTCTATAACATTTTATAAGGTCATGAGCACATTGGTATCGTTGTTTACACATGTCCAGGGACTTCGTAGCATGGAAAACTCTCTATCTAGAGATCATCTGGAACTCAAAAATTGACTCGAGATATTTCGTTAGAAAAGTCTGGAAAAGTCTTATTCTTACCAACGGAGCAGAATTTTAGATATCTCTCTTAATATTATATATATATATTATATATATAATTATTATATCATATTATATAATATATATATTTATTCTCGGTTGAAGGGTTGCAAAGCCATACAAATTGTATAGAAACAGTTCCCTTTCACACAAACTGTTTTTATTTTTTATGTTTTATCATCCATAAATATCCGAAAAAATTTGCGGTATTCATTGGTGTGTAAATAAATAGAAATTTAGATTACAGAAACATACCAGTAAGTGATAACATTGATTACTAACATTTTTAATGACAAGGAAATTGGGAAGAAGGAGTAGTACTATAGATAAAAAGAAATAGAAAAAGACCTAACATTTTAATTATTAATTTTAAAAAAAATAATTACATTTTTTTATAAAGCCACAGTCTTTAGATCGTCCATGGTGTGCCTGTTCCTTGCAAAGTGCCGAACTATTGGTTAATTTTCTTTATTATTTCTTATATTTGATTGGTGGTTCTGTGTTCTTTTATATAATGATGCACCTGTCTCTCCTACAGATTTTATTGTATTACATTTTATGCAAAATATACAATATACAAGGTTGCTATCATTACCTGACAGATTTTTTTTTTTTTTTTTTTTTTTAGACCGAATAATTATTTTATTTATTTGCAATTTCACTTTTATCTTTACCAATAAATTTGCATGTTGCAATTTTACAGGTTGCAATGTCCCTTAATGTATCTATGACCCCTTTATGTTTACTGTGGACTAAAATGTCAGCTAAATTTGCATCCCTTCTAAAAGCTGTGATCAGTGCTTTCAGAACTTTTTTTTTTTTTTTTCAGAATTAGGAAGTATACGTAAATGCTTCCAAACTATTTTTGAAATGTTGGGTAACAATTTAGAATGTGTCATTATTAACGGTGCTCTCTTAACCCTCTCTTTTTCTTATAATCCAGTAGTTCATTCTTATTGTCAACTTTTCTCAATTCTCTCTCAATAGTGTGTTCTTTATACCCTCTTAAGATTTTGAATCCCTTTCTGTTTTGTTTTGTCATTTTCATCAGAACAGATTATTTTTTATCCTTATACCAGTCCTTTAGGAATTGTTCTTTCGGTATAGACAGGATGTGCAGATGACATATGTAGGTGCACTATAAGTAACTACACATTCAATATGTCGTAATAGTGCCATGCTTACATAGATTGTAAATCACTGTATACTGTATGAAAAATAATGTATAGTAATGACAGCACTATGGGGACAACATAAAGACTAAAGGAAAAACATCTAAGTCATCTTATGGGCTATCCTTTAATTTGAATACTCCCTTACTGGATTGTATCTTCAATGGCACTGCAAAACAGCAGTCAAATTTTCTCAATGGTAAACTAATGCACACTGGTTACCAACTGCAGTACCAGTGGTATTTGTTTTATAAAACTAAAGACACCTAAGTTGTATTGTTTGTATTTTCAGTTTTTTTAATTACTTTGGGCTATAAATATATTCAGTTTACAATCATTTAACCTAGAAGTACTAGACAAAGATGGTTTAATTATTGATAAGTGACAGAGATAATTTGAAATTAAAACATACACTTATGTCAGAACTATAGAGGATCAAGATCAAACCAATTTAGTTTCAAAGCTGACATATTCAAATTTTATATCAACAAAAGTCATGACTTAAGTGTATCAGCACAGTATTTTTAAGGTATTGACAATTTCGGGGTATGAATCACGTTTCTATTTATGAGCAAAATACAAATACTTTATTCAACATCTTTTAATCTCATCACTGAAGTACATGAACCAAAATTACCATCTGTGAGTATTGCTTAGGTCTTTTGTAATTGATATTACATAAATAAGTGCGCCCTTCTTTATTCTGAGTTGTGAAGGTGCCTGTGAACACCTACTGTACAATTCCAGGCCCTTTCAAAGTGATCTGAGCCCCAGATTTGTGTGATGATTTATTCAAAATCATGGTGTTTCTTATTACGTATACACAGCTCATTTGCAATGCTTTGAACACACTAGCCCACCTTTGTAGGCTGCTGGATTTGAAATATGCTCCTGCTCCACACAGTGGAGTCGATTTGTGTTTCCTGTTGATTTCAGTAAAGCGCCATCAGGAGTACAGAAAAAAAGGGATTCAGGTGTTTTGTCCAGCATTTGGTGGCACTACATTCTAGGTTGTTTTTTGCAATCTGGAGCATGCTGGCTCGAAGTCCTGGTCACTCCAAATTGCTAATCTTGATCGGAGGCCCACACCGAGGGCTGCCTTTATGCTCCTGCAGATAATGGAGAAAAATCGTTAGTGATCGATTGACTCTCAAAGCTACAATGAACCAGACTGGACAGGAGCCTGAGGAGTACAAATGGAGAGTTCCCAGACGACCTCGCCTCCAAGGTTCAGGATGGATGATTACATGTTTAGGTTCAGTGACTGAAATGGGGCGAGTGTGAATAATGGTCAGTTTCCCATACTGCAGTATACAGCAGTATTTGACTTAAAACCAAAACAGCCAGTACAACCTAAACCTGTACAACATGACTTGGTGCAGAATGATGATGCTGGCTTTTTTTCATACTCATCTTTTTTAACAAACAGTATGTTCCAGCTGTAATGAACAGCTGGACCTAAAAAGTCACCGATTGAGACCCTGAAAAGGAATATGAAAAGCTATTTAATGAGCAGTTTAGTTGGCATTGCTTTCCACTACCATTCAGCTTCCTCTATAAGCATCACTGACCTTTTCAACAAGTAGGTGTTACATCACATATTCTGTAGCCTTCCTCCCCCTCTATTCAAGGGGTGCAATTACATGTGTCATCGTATGCTTTTAAATCTCGTACTATAACATTAGGAAAAAACAGCAGGAGCTAGCAGTCTAAAGTGCTCTACCAACATTAGAGCGCTGAACTGAAAGTTTGGAGTGATGCTAAGGCACTGCTGGGCCTTGTTTTATCAAAATAGGAACTGTTTAGTGAAGTAGCTACTTTTGCATGTTTACAGCAATACAATAATGTATTGTTCTTCAATTTAAGTTTCCTGTTTGCCTCTGTTGTTTGCAGTGTGTGTGTTTTTGTTACTGTGGCAAGAGCAGAATGTCATTGCAAAAATTTGAAATTAGATTATATCATTGCAATAGGGCTCCATCTCTGGCATTGCCCAGATTTATCCAGATTTGCATCATAAAGGATGTTGTTAATGTATAGTATTCCTCACAATCACAGAAGGATGTGCTTGGCAAATGAATTAAATATAAATTTATATAAATGTAGTTAATGTAGTTATTTTGAAGTGCATCCGTTGCTTTTTGCAGCACTAACAATTGATTTTCCTTTCATAAAAATTGTGTCCAGTTGTCACAATGATGTACCTCATAAATAGAAGCAGAACTAAATTTGACTTTGTGAAGTTGTTTGGTGTATTGATTAACAAATTTAAATATAGAAACACTTATAATATTGTACCTTCAACAGTGTGTTTGTGGTGTCTATATACCTTATTAATTCTCTGATTGACTTTTAATAGCGAATACCCCTCGGTGTATCAATTCCCATCAAAACGTATATATATATATATATATATATATATATATATATATATATATATACACACACACACACAGCTCTGGAAAAAAATTAAGAGACCACTGCAAAATTATCATTTTCTCTGGTTTTACTATGTATAGGTATGTGTTTGGGTAAAATTAACATTTTTGTTTTATTCTATAAACTACTGACAACATTTCTCCCAAATTCCAAATAAAAATATTGTCATTTAGAGCATTTATTTGCAGAAAATGACAACTGGTCAAAATAACAAAAAAGATGCAGTGTTGTCAGACCTGCAAAGAAAATAAGTTCATATTCATTTTTAAACAACACAATACTAATGTTTTAACTTAGGAAGAGTTCAGAAATGATTTTCAAGCACAGCTTTCATGCGTCTTGGCATGCTCTCCACCAGTCTTTCACATTGATGTTGGGTGACATTATGCCACTCCTGGTACAAAAATTCAAGCAGCTCGGCTTTGTTTGATGGCTTGTGAACATTCATCTTCCTCTTGATCACATTCCAGAGGTTTTCAATGGGGTTCAGGTCTGAAGATTGGTCTTAATCTGGTGGTCCTCCATCCACACCTTAATTGACCTGGCTGTGTGGCATGGAGCATTGTCCTGCTGGAAAAACCAATCCTCAGAGTTGGGGAACATTGTCAGAGCAGAAGGAAGCAAGTTCTCTTCCAGGACAACCTTGTACTTGGAGAGCATGCCAAGACGCATGAAAGCTGTGCTTGAAAATCAGGGTTATTCCACCAAATATTGATTTCTGAACTCTTCCTAAGTTAAAACATAAGTATTGTGTTGTTTAAAAATGAATATGAACTTATTTTCTTTGCATTATTCAAGGTCTGACAACACTGCATCTTTTTTGTTATTTTGACCAGTTGTCATTCTCTGCAAATAAATGCTCTAAATGACAATGAATTTGGGAGAAATGTTGTCAGTAGTTTATAGAATAAAACAAAAATGTTCATTTTACCCAAACACATACCTATAAATAGTAAAACCAGAGAAAATGATAATTTTGCAGTGGTCTCTTAATTTTTTCAAGTGTGTGTGTGTGTGTGTGTGTGTGTGTGTGTGTGTGTGCGTGTGTGTGTGTGTGTGTATATAGTATATTATATATATATATATATAAGTATATTATATATATATATATATATATTATCTATATATATATATGATAGTATATCCATTAGGTACATTGTCATTTCAGGACATTTCTGCAGATTTGTTCATATCATACAAGAAGTGTAATTGAAGTACTAGATTGCTAGGAAGAAGCACTGATAGTGATAATCCACTTTATAAGACTCATTGACACTTGCTTGGTAACAACATCCCATATAGAAAATTCCCCAAATAGAAGGAAGCTAAAAGCAATTATTTTGTAGGAGAAAATATTTATGGATTTATTTTTCCAAGTTTATAAATCATAATTAAACTTGAATATTTTAACAAACTTGATACCAACTGAACATGTCTGAACATGAAATGAATGTTGCAAACTAGTAAACTATTGTAGCAACTACTGAGTTGTGAAGTGGGAGACTGAATATCCAGAATGTATGACAAACTTAATACTACAAGTAAGAATTAAATACCGGTACAATGCTATTACAGTATATCCATCTGGGGCAAAGCATTTCTGGGCCACATTTAAGAAAAAGGTTAGAGTTAAAGTTAGGGTTAGGGCTAGGGCTAGGGCTAGCGTTACTTGTAAGCTTTCATTTATATTGCAGCTGTAACACTTCACTTCACAGACGGCATGGCAATAACTTTTCAGCTACTTTGTAATTACAGTATAATTATAAGCACTTCAAATAAAGTGTGTACAAACATTATTTTCATTAAAGAGAAAATCACCTTGGTAATCATAAGGCAGGAAATAACGCTACTGCTACAGAAACCGGTATGTAGATGTGTAATCTGTGAATGCTGTGGAAGTGACTCAACCAAATGTGAGATTAACAATGCTTAAAAATTACTGTTGCATCCTTTCAGCTTCTGAAAGTTTTTTTGTTTTTGTTTTTGTTTTTTTTTTAATGATATGACAGCTGGTTTGGGTTTGATTAGTGGGTAGGAAAGAGGGAGTATAACATTTTTAATTACACATTTGTAACTGATAATTTCACAAAGAATTACGCAGATGATAAAGCACAGCTGCATGTTATTGAATTGATCATTTATTTTATTTATTTTTCATCAGAGAGTCCATATGAATTGAGCCTTATAAGTAATAAGCTGCACAGGTAAGTGAGCAGTTCACAATCAGATAAAGAATGTGTGTTTTAAGACATTAAAAGGAAATTAAAAATAAAACCAGTGATAGTGGTGTATCCCGCTTGGATATTGTTTTAATTTATTTTTTCTCTCAAGACATATTTCACTTGGAGTCTTGGATATTACAGTGCTCAAACTAGGTTCATTTTTGGACATTCCCACTCTTTTCTCTTAGCAAGCTTCACACGCAGTTACAGTTTGCAAGTAGCAGTTTAAACAAGGTACAAAATAACGGTACTCACACATTTGGAAACAAAAAACACTTTCATTAATCTGAAGCTCCTACAATTCTAGTTTTACATGGAAAAAAATGCCTCTGTTTTTTTTTTTTTCTCGTTTAGTCTTCTGGTCACCCAAGCTTCTTTAAGTTCCACATCAGAGTCACATGCCACGTGCCACCAAGACGTATTAGTCATTGCATCTGTGTGGAAAAAATAAAAAAAAAATCCTCCTACTGTTCCACCTGCTGAAGGGGATGAAAGACACTGACAAGTGCTGTTATAGCTCACAAAGAAAACTGACATTTACATTGGTGTAGAGTTTTTCACCACCGACACAGTATCACTGGATTGCTTTATAAAAAAAACCGACAACTGCCCCCGGAAATTAAACCTGACGCTGCACATTTAGAGTTCAGACATGGTTAGGCTACTTCACCATCCTATGCCTTCCTCAATCACAAATTATAATTTGTCTGAACGTTCAAATCCCATGGCTCCCAACGCTTACAGCTTGCAGCTGAAACCAAAAAACAGCCTGTTCTTGAAACCTGATGTACTATTTTCATGAACCAATAAGCTTAACATGCACACACACATTGCCATATATTTTGTAATACCGTCAGAGAAGACACAATTTCCACATCAGGTTGCAATTCAGTTTTTAAAGTACATTTGACATCGCCGTAAACATTTAAAATAAATGTCTGTAAAGCTTATTTCCACATGAATAATAGCTTTATGACTGTCAACTTAGTTTCCCACTGCTGTGGTATAAGATTTGCAGTGGGTGTGCAGGTGCATGACTGACTATATCTAAAACATTTTAATATATTTACAATAAACGTGAATGTCTTCAATGAAATGTAAAGGAAGTTTGCATGACTAACACTGCACATTCTACCACTAAGTGATTTATAGATAAAATAAATGTCCATTAAGTAAAGAGTTTTCTGTGTAATCTTGTGTGCCCCTTTTCAGCACCGTGACTTTGAAGTATATTGATAATGGGGTCAAACCACACCTTAATGGCTCTATCCATTAAGCCTTCATTTGTCACAGAAAACTAAAATGGAATTACAAGTCTGAGCATACTTCTGTGAAGCTAAAACCAATTAATATCACCTAATTAAATCCTTATTTCAAAGATGGGATCAGAAGAGCCTGTTATCTTTTGGTAAAGTCAACAACAGTCACATTTTCTCCTTTTATGTCACATTAAGAGGACACTTGGTTATGCAGTGTTCTTGACAAGCTTTTAAATAAATGTAGTTCCACCACCTTCATTTATGTGTGTCCAAAACCTTTTTTTACCTCTTTCTGCATTTTAAAGGAACAATTTTTGCAGTAATTGCCAGAATACATTAAATGTGAAATAATGAGTGTATACGTTTCATTGAAAATAGATTACATTGAGAATCCCATTGTTTGCTCCACTACCATAATTTTTGAGAAAAACAGAACATTCATATATTTAATGACCACATACAATGATCTGGACTATAAGGAAATAGGTGCTCAAATAGCATATTAATGTCATAACTCACTTAAAGTAAGGGATTTGGCCAACTATAAATCTCTTATTGCTGTAGTCTGTTGGTGAAATAAAGGCATGCACTAATATTACATTATAGACCACCTACTGTACACACACTCTGCACCATCAAGTATTGGGACAATATTGGGATAATTCTGAATGAGTATCCTGTTATTATTATTATTATTATTATTATTATTATTATTATTATTATTAAAGATTATTCTATACTGTACTACTATTCTAAATGTTACATTAAATGGTGCTTAATGACACTGCAATAAGAGTTATTTTAATTTTAGGAAATTCTTTTGTAATTTCGCTGATTTTATGGTTGTGTATTTAGAATGCAAATTCCACGTAACCACTTGTGCAAATAAAGTGAAATTAAAGACGCCGTGTTAAGTGCACCTGATATTTGAAAGCATGGTAAATGTATTGCCAAATGGTTCATTCAAAAGCAGAGACAGTTTAATTTACTGAACTGTTACTGGAACTTAAACAAATTGTTTGAAAGGGGTCTTCTAACGATTTGAGGGTAGTTCTATCTAAACCTGCCAGTAAGCTTTTCAATACATTCTTATCACATGAAATTGAATATAAAGATAAAAGCATTCAAAGAGTTTGACCAGACTGAGAACAGCTTCTCCTTTAAAGTTCCATCTCAGGCAAGGGCAGGGGAAAATAGGATTTACACAGGGCAGTTTCAGAATTTTTTTTTTTTAACTTCACTCGCTGTCTGCATTCATTTTGAATTAAAAGTAACGAGCTGCCTTTTTGTTTTGTTTGTTTGTTTTTTTTTTACATTATCAATGAAACAAATCATAGTCTCAATCAAGTTATGGGAAAACAAAAAAGTGAACTTGTTTCACAAGTCGGCTCAAAAAAGAAAAAGAAAAAAATTGAAAATGAAGAGCCCTATATATTAATTACTGAGCAGAATGCATTAATTAGAGTCAAATGGTAAAAATAATAGCTTACCACTATTCCTTTTGTATAATGACATTGACACCTTTATTCAAACAGAAGCATTGTTGAAAATGTAAATGCATTTATTACACTATGCTGCAACGATTCACCTAACCATGGAAACAGTATGTTAGCAACAACTTGCATTGGTGCATAGGCCTATAACTCTTTGTGTTGGTTGAACAGCTTCGAGCAGTCATATAATCAATATTTCAACATGTGACAAATGACACGGTTTTTTGTTCTACAACCTATTGACTTGACCCAGTTTCTCCAGTATATATTTGGCAACTTTAGGTTACTGTAAGCATACAGGTCAATTTCTATTTAAACAATAAGAATTTGTGATAACTGAACAACTGATGATACATATTGTACCACTGAACTGTTCACTGCTGGCCAGCATTTTAGTGCACTCATTAAACACCCCATCAATCTATACATAAACAACATTAAATACACTATTACCTTTCTGTAATTTCTTGAAAAAAAACAAAAAAAAACATGTAAACTAGCCAAAGGAACATAATGCTGTAATCGCTAATAATATGCAATTCATATCTCAATATAAGAAAAACAATTACAATTGGAGATACCGTTATGGTGTAGAGGGGCTCTGGTTCTTGTTAAGAACAATGCCACTGTTTCTAAAGCACTTTGATACCTTTCTCCAGTGCTTTTCTCCATGCGATTTGTCATTCAGGGGACAACGATCTTTCTGGTTGTCAGTCTAATTACTGCTTTCTCGGTTTCTTCTTTTCTAATCTGACCCATGTTTTATATTCCACCCCTGCGAGACATTCTTGGAATTGAATTAAATCTCTCACCAGGGTTCACAATCTTCCATGTAAATTAGTCAGCTTCCTTTAGAGCTGGGGTCTCCCGCTCAGTAGAATTTGGTGGAATTCTAAAACTCCTGGATTGTTGTGCTTTGCTTTGCAACCTGTAGAGCCAGGATATGTCTCCTTCCCCAATATGCATTAAGCTTTTATCAAATCAGCATTCTCTACAATCTTCTTCAACTTTTTTTTGTTTTACTTTTACTCTGGCTTGCTTTCAACTTTTGGCATATAACTTACAAAGTATATATAGGACTGAATCACTATCTCCTGAGATAAACCCCAAAACCATAAATGCCTTTTAACCTCAGTTTAAAACCACTCAGATATTTATAGTCAACAATCGCTTGACTGTATAAGTTATTGAATTTTAAAATAACTTTTTTTTTAGCTGGACCATGAACAGTGTTGGTTCTGTTTAGTACAGTGAATCACCTTGTGTCTTTAAGAAACAGTGCCTTACAGAGAAAAAAGGTAGCTTTGCAGGTACACAGAATGTAAACAACTAGCCACATCCAAAAGTATTCTAACTATTATAGCCCAGTTAATGATACGATTTTGTCACAGAGGTTATGGGGGTCACGAAAAATGTAAAAATCGTGAATTTGAATAAAAGTCAGTGAAATCTTGGAAATTACATAAAAACACATTTGGTTAGGCACTTCCTTTATTTACTTTAAAAATGCAGCACGACGTGCACTGAAAATACGAATATGCGAGTATCTATTTGTAAATTGTTTGGTTGTTTATGTCAACAGCATTTATGTGTAGCTATGTAGGTCAGCGAATGAGTTGTGTATTTTGTAGCTGCGCGAGCATGTGTAAACGAACACAGACCGGATTGTTTAAACTCGGTTGTGCTCTGCACATACATACAGCGCTTGTTAATTTATTTTTTAAAACAAAAAAATGGGCTTGCATCTTTTAAAAAAAATAATAATAATAATAATACTTATTTTATTTCTTGAAACTTTTTTTTTTGATACAATGTAGTGCACCCAAGTAGCCTGTTGAAAATAAATACCTCTTTCTTTAAAACGAAATATTGCTAAACAAAATACTTCTAACTGCAGCTGAACTTTTTTTGTTTTCTGCAAACTGTAGCTAAAATGAGAGGTTTATCTGTTTTGTAGTCTTTTTTCTGATTTTTGTGATGCCCAGCATCTCAGACACGGTGCCTGCCTCTGTGGTATCACTTTTCAACTCTGTTTTTTAAAGGGGGAGTGCTCACGTTCTTATTATTTAAGAATATGTATGTCCTGTTTAATTTTGAACACGAATGTGACGTTGGTGTGAAAAGACCTTTACTATTTAAAAGCTCCTGAGTATGTTGATGCAGCTATACCGACATCAGTTGGTGACCTTTCCATGACCTTTCTGTGAATTCTTGTTTTTTTTTTTTTTTTTTTTCTGGAACTCGCCCTTCAAATGTACAAAAAATCACCGTGCCAAAATCGTATCCTTAATTGTAATTGACTGGAAGCAAGTATAAAGAAACGAGAAATTATGTCAAATTGCTTGTTTATTTTGGATGAATGGAGCAGACTAGACAGTAGCCTTCAGGGTGAGTAAAAATAACGACGACAGGGGGATCCGGAAAAAACACTTACTCTGGAAGAACAACCAGATGTGTGAATAAGTGGCTTTCTCACTGTCTACTTTAACTGCATGCAACTCATGCAATTCTGCTGAAAATGCTTTCGTTTTAGTATGGGGAGCAAATAAGACAGGATCAAATAGTTAACCTACCTGTAAGTATCTCACATACTGGCTTGTGATAATACATTAGTAATAACAACTGCCACTGTTTTTACTAAAGGGGGAAAAAAACTGTTGATGTAAAAATGCGTCTTGGAGATATGGGTAGCCAGTTTCACTGCTTGATTTCCAGAGAGTAAAGTGCTTCATAAGTCCTGAATTGATCCCTGAAGTGGCTGTCCTTCTTTTGAAAGAATCTACCCATTGAGTAAGAAAATCACATTTCAGGGACTAAATCAGTGAGGTGAGGCGATACATTTTTTTTTCTTTACTCTTTATACCTTGTGCTGTAGTTTTGTATGTGTCGATTCAGCAAAGTGTCAACAAAATTGTCAGAAAAACTGCGAAAAACACAGAAGGACTGATTGAGAAAGACTTTTGTTATTGAGTTTCATATGTTTGTTTAGGTATTTCTAAATGTACCACTACTGAGTAATTTGTAGTTATGTACAGTGTTTTTATAACTATGTAAATTACATCATTTGTAAGCTGCAAATAGAACATAAATCATATATATTGTAATAACTCAGTGAAGAAGAAAGAAATAAGCTGGTATCTTTCAAAGCAGGGGCTTTTTTAATTATTTTTTTATATATAAATAAATTTAGAGTGACCAATTATTATTTTAATTTATTTTTCCCCCAAATTGGAATGTCGAATTATTTCTTTTTTTCTCCTCACTGCTGCAGGTCCCCACAGCACAGACGTTCTGAGTGCGTATGAGCTTCCTCGGATCTGAATGTGCTTGGTGTCTGGCCAGAACGGTTTGCTGTTGTGTGATGAAGAGAAGGAGTCCCTGCTGTTTTCCCATCCCCCACCCTGGGGGATAATTTAGCACCAGAGAGCCTACTGGTGCTAAATTATCAAACCACAGCACTAATCATGCCCTCCCTCACAACTTCCTACACAACACAGCCCTTCTCTCCTATGTGGATGAATGTGGGTGGGTCATGAGAAACTATCGTCATCTGTGGTTACTAACGATTAAATGATACTGATTTACCCTGTGCTAGAATTTAGCGCCATAGCACCAAAGTTGCACCTCTGACACACACACACACACAAACACACACACACACACACAAGACCAGCTGCAGCACAGACACAATACCAAAAACATTATCACATTTTGTGATGTAGACCTGGGGATAAACTGTGATTCTCAACTTTGTTTAATTCATGACTTGAACTGGATACAAAGCAAAACCTTTATATAGATCTATAAAACAATATTTTTGAAAAAGAGGGATTAACACTTCTGTTTAATGAGGGACTTAAACCAACTACACTGAGAATCAGAGTCCACAGCATTAACATCTAAGCCAGCCAGTGAGCTGCTTTGCACTCCTGTAAAATATCAACTAGAGCTACCAATAAAGGAGCTTGGTGGAAGGACCACATACGTTGTTTGTGAATAAATAGATATCATAGAATTATGAAAATGGATGGAAAATAATTTTACTTTTAATACATTTATCAACAATCCAGCCAACACATGCTTGTTTGAAACAAATAAACAAGTAAACTGTGTATTCACCTGTTTTAAAAAGCGCTGTTCGTCGTAATCTTTGCAAAACAATAGCAAACCTCCTCGCTTGGCTTCCTTCTTCCACAAACTAACATAAATTAAATCTACCTGTTTCACACATTCATTCGACATGCAGACACAGTACAGAGTTTGAAACCTTGTGTGTAATAAAGGAATTCATAATTTCTGTCTTACTATTTTACAGCATCACCACAAAACCTGATGAATAAAACAAATATGTATTCTTCTGTCTTTCAAAATGAGATGGATATGGGTGAAATTAAATCAAAGATTGAATGTTAAGTGCCATTTCACAGCTACAAATACGCTAAAACAGAATCCACTAGGAAAAATTAGAATATCACAGGTTCTTTGATTTTAATTGTTTTCTTAATGAAATTCATAATATTTCTTGTATTATTAACCCATTAAGTGCATTTGTGCTTATTTGAGGGCATATTGTAAAATGTGTTGGAGCATTTTGAACTGGCATCAATCTGTTATTTTAATTTTCTCTTTGTTATGATAACTTAATCTAATTTTGTTAACCGCAAAAGTTAAGTCTAAATGTAACTATTAATTCTGCAAATATTACCAATAATCTTTATATAGTGCCTTTCATAGTGGACCACCATCACAAAGCACTTTACAAGATAGGAGACTAGGGTGTGTGAACTATGCAGCAGCTGCAGTCACAAGAACATCTGACCCGAAAAACAGCACAAGGAAGTGAATTGCTCAGGCTCACACAATGAGTCAATGGGTGAGCTGGCATTTGAACCAGGTACTTCCTGGTTACAAGCCTGTAGCTTTAGCCACTGGACTACACAGTCTCTCCTTCAGGTGCTTTTATGATGCATCAATATAAGATATGAAACTGAAACATAATTTTTTGTGTGTGCTACCCATAGTGATGATAGAGCTATATGTAGCAATTTGTAGCCACAACTAAGGATATTTTTTCTTCTGTGAAGATATATTGATTTAGCATCTATCAAATTATTTACAACTAGTTTTTTTGTGTGCTTAATGGGTTAAAAGTACTCCAGTATCATTGTAATGAATATGCAATGCCAAGTACAATGCAAATGGTCTAAAATGACCACCTCTCTGCAGACGTTTTCCCTTGATTGAACTAACCACACTGCATTGTATCAGGGTTTACGGTTGGATTATGCTAGTACATGTGGGCTGCGTTTCATTAAGCAAAAATACAATTGTGAATTGTGCAAATTAAGTTCCTAAGCAAGTTCCAAAAGCACTGGGTGTTAATTTTAGAAGCTGCCGTGCTTTTGTAGGAACTGAAATCTCTGCGTGAATATGATGACTCCAGATTTTCTTGGGATATTTGTTAATACGCAATTTAGCATATTCTCCTAAAACCAATTTTTCATTTTCCTTTTTAAAAAAATAAAAATAAAAAAAATACATACATAGAAAAAAATAACTGATGAGCAACAAAAATGACATATGAATAGTCAATAGCTCCAGGCGGGTATTTTCTTTACACTAGATGTAGGAGGGTTACTATTTTTTTTTTTTTTTTTTTTTTTTTCAGCTCCACTGTTTGACTTTGAATCTGTTAGATTGCCGTGACGTCTGTGCCTGCGCGCGCGTGCGGAACACATTGATGTTCCTGGCTCTGTTTTCATTCAGTTCTCACTTGCAGTAGCACCTGATCTTGTAATAAAAGCATGCGATTTGATAAACACACTTGCATTAGGAAGATCTAAAACTGAGATCATGACACCAGCGACGTTTATAAAAGAATCTGAAGTTTTGTGGATGAATGCTTCTCTAATTCCCTTTTGGAATGGGTCGACAGCGGATCTTGAGAAGAGAAGAGTTCTGCACTATGGACAATTCTCACCACCCGTCTCGGTTCTTCTGGCAGTGCTTATGTCGCTCATGGTTTTTGCCACAGTACTTGGGAATGCTCTGGTGATCCTGGCTTTCGCAGTGGATAAAAGTTTAAGGACTCAAGGCAATTTTTTCTTTTTGAACTTAGCTATAGCTGATTTTTTAGTTGGTGAGTTTTTTTTTTTTTTATTTAATAATTTATAGAAACAACAAACAACAATAAATAATAATAATAATAATAATAATAATAATAATAATAATAATAATAATAATATCGATCCACAGTCATTTGTAAGACTTGACCGTGAAGTGGCAAGTTACATGTTAAACAAAGTAAGACAACTGTTAACTTGAGAAACATTTTACAGAATGAATCATTATTGTACAACAAATATGTGTTTTATGTGTGCATTGCACAATGTTTTTTCTTTTCTTAAAAGAAGGTGGGGTACTAAGTAAAGTATAGACTACTTTTATTATTCGTTTAGCAGTCGTGTGCAGTTGATATCATGTGCAATAAAAAACACAAAAAAAAAGAAAAAGACACGTGTTTCATAATTGTTCATGTTCAGGATTGAGTTTATTGTATTTGCAGGTGGTTTTTGCATCCCAGTTTACATTCCTTACGTATTGACTGGGAAATGGAAACTTGGACGAGGACTTTGTAAGCTGTGGCTCGTTGTTGATTACCTGCTCTGCACAGCATCGGTCTTCAACATCGTTTTAATCAGTTTCGACAGGTTTATTTCAGTCACAAGAGCGGTAAGAAAGTGATGTGTTGCTTTTCAATATCCATGGATATGTGTCCTTAATAACAATCTGAATATTAAGCACATCTGAATGGACAGCCGTTGTTTGTTGTAGAGCTCCTTTAAAAATATAATAATAATAATAATAATAATAATAATAATAATAATAATAATAATTGCTATTTATACCACTGCTGTGCAAAATAAAACAATCCCTCTGTAATTCTATACATTTCCTAGGGTTTCAATACTAACAATAGATAATGTGTTTGTGCAGTGGATAGGGATTACGTATGTAGCAAAACGTTGATATACTTTTAAAATCAGTCTGTGTGTGTGTGTGTGTGTGTGTGTGTGTATATATATATATATATATATATATGTATCAGGACGTTGTGGGCATGTTCAGGGTGGGAAGCCTTTTTGAATTTGCACCTTTTGGAACACAGCAATTTTCCTTTTTCATATACAGGGTGACTAAATGCACCGTCTGTCATGTGGTAAACTTACTTTCTAATCATCCTGTGTATAAACAAAAAACATTAAATGTTAGCCTGCATAGTTCAGGGGGCGTGCAGCAGGGGGCTTCCAATTTCCTGTCAATTAGTACCTATTCTGTATTGAAGCCTTGATCACTTGCACCTTCACTGTCTAGTGTTTCGTTTTCCTCCTCCTCCCCCCCTCCTCCACCTTCTCATACATGCCTTTGCATCGGTCGTCTCTGGGGAGCAAGTGAATCTCACTTCCCCGACCTCCGGGCTAGGCATCAGCCTCCCTTTACCTTCAGGGGGGTTCATAACCCTCGTATGTGTTTTCGGTTGCTGAGTCCTTTGCCCCTGGGTTGTGTCGGCATCGCCGCCCTAAGTCAGTGACCACTTTCCGTATCCTGTCTTCGGTTGCTGGGTCCGTCGCCCCTGGGTTGTATTGGCATCGCCGCCCTCAGTCAGTGACCACCTTCTATCCTACCTTCCATGTCCAGCTTCGCTGGTCTGCTACTAGAGTGGGCCTCGCCTGCTCTTCTATCCTAGGTCCGGTCCATTCTAGCCGGCACTCTGTCCTACTTACCGCTCCCTTCTGCTTCTTCTGCCCTATCCTTACACCCCCAGCTCACGCCCCGTGAAAGTAATAATAAATGTGTACGAAGTACAACATCAGTACAAATCAATGTGCTTTTTGTACTTTGTGCACCTTTACTATTTTTATTTACACACACACACACACATATATATATATATATATATATATATATATATATATATATATATATATATATATATATATATATATATATATATTTGTTATTTTTTCATATAGAAAACAATATACATATATTTGTAATAAAACATATAGAAAAACAATATATATATATATATATATATATATATATATATATATATATATTATATATATATAAAAATATATAAAATCATATATGTATAGATTTGTTACATTGTAGATCAATTTGTATATATATAGAAATATTATATATATATATATATATTTATATAGATATATATATATATTTATATAGAATATTTGTAGATCTTTTGTTATATGTGTTTGTTATCCTGTCAGGTAAGCTTTAGGAGCCAGAAGGGTGTGACCCGAAGTGCGGTACTGAAAATGGCAAGTGTGTGGCTGGCTGCCTTTCTGCTCTATGGCCCAGCGATCATCAGCTGGGAACACATTGCAGGGAAAAGCATTCTGCCAGAGGAAGAATGCTATGCAGAGTTTTATTTCAACTGGTATTTCCTGATGACGGCATCCACAGTGGAGTTCTTCACCCCCTTTATAAGCGTAACCTACTTCAACCTCAGTATTTACATCAACATCAGAAAGCGCACCCTCATGAAGAACGATAACCCAGCTCTGGGGCCAGGAGAAGGATCGAGCAAAAGACAACAAGTTTTTTTTGTCAGGCCTGCAGCTAGAAAGAACAAAAGGAAGAAAGCCATGGCAAGTAGGTTTTCTGCTGCTGAAGTCTGTATAGGAGATAGCAGTGTTAAGAAACTAGATTGCCAGTCCTTGGACCTGCCACCTTTACAACTGGAAGAGCTGCCCAGGCAGCCAGACTGCTGCTACAAGCCTGTAGATCAGTTCTGTGGTACTCAGCGCAGGTCTGATATGGCCACCAGCCTGGCCACCCGGTTCCGGCTTTCCAGGGACAAAAAGGTGGCCAAGTCACTGGCAGTGATTGTCTGCGTGTTCGGACTTTGCTGGGCTCCCTACACTTTGATGATGATCATCAGAGCAGTTTGTCATGGACAGTGCGTTCAGTATTACCTATACGAGATATCCTTCTGGCTCCTGTGGTTAAACTCCTCCGTCAATCCTGTTTTGTACCCACTGTGTCACATGAGCTTTAGAAAGGCTTTCATGAAACTGCTGTGCCCCAGGAAAATAAAGATCCAGCCACAGTTGTGATCTAAAGTGTAACCTGATGTTGTCTCTTACTGTGTTATTCACTGTAATGTCATTGCAGGTACAGTACATGGGTGAAGCAGATCAGTTAATGATGGAGCTGGTACTAAAGTACAATGATTTCAGTGAAGGCTAAACTTTTGAGTGTTTTCCATTTTGCTGACACTGCTGTTGTGTTGCATATTTAAATGTTTCTTTAAACAACTTGTGTCCTGTTCATATCACACCACCAAAACGTGTGTGATCAATATGCTTTGAAACCATGTGATTTCTATTGACTTGCCACACGTTTTCATCACAAATTAATTTAGGTAGCATGAATAGGATATACATTTAATTAAGAAGCTGCACTCAATAATGTTTGTTTTGAAGAAATGTGGATAGCCATATCTTAATTAGGCTTCAAGGAGTAATTTAGTATGTTAAAATATCACTGTGCAATGGTTATTCTTTATACTGTGATTAAAATTACACATTTAGTGATCATATGTTTTCAATAAAAAATGTTTGCCTTTGTAAGTCATGGTTTTGTAATCTAGCTGCTTCACATGGTAAATAACAAAATAGTTAATAAAGGCCTGTAAATAAGCACATGCAATGTATTTCGGATGTGTTTTCATTTGTTTGTGTACCCAAACCATTACAGAAGATCCTGCAAAACAGTTCTGTGCTGCCGCACACATACAGCAGATCTGTCTCCCTTGTTGCTTTTCACCAGTGTTACATGGTTCCTTGAACAGTCTAGCCATTAACTGTAAATATAAGGTTTGCAATGTGACAGCATGACAACCTTACAAATTAAATTAATTCAGCACAAATTCAAGATTTTGTACCAACAAGCTATTATACTGGACATACAACAATCTTAAATGTTGCAAATAGGAATACATATTCCACTCTGATCTTCAAACTGCAATGAAGTCCCCAGGGTCTACAAATGCAACTGGGCAGAGTAAAGTGAATAAATCTGAAGGAACATCTTGTTCCAGTAGATAGGCATTTCACATTTCAGCTGCCTTTAGTGTAGTTTGAGTTTTTAATCATGGATGATCACAATCTTTACATAAAAGATGACACTTAAATTTAGTTTGTGCAATGCACCAGCTGTTATTGTAACATGTAATGACACCGAACCCAGCAAAGCCACGACATGCAATAAAATGTCATTACTTGCAAGGATGGTCTTGAGGAATTTGGCTCGAATGTCCTGCACCGATCTTGGTTTTACTGGGAATTTCCTGTGCTCACTCTAAAAAACATTATTCTGTAACTTTAAGCATGATGACATGATCAACCCTTACTATACCCAGCATAACAAACCATTGGATTATTATTATTTTTTTTTTTGTGCATATTACAGCACTAGGGAATATTCCTGGATTGCAGCAAACACCTATGCCTGATCATCCCACAATTCCAGCTAAGAAATCCTTACAACCTCAAAACAAAAATAAATTTAAAAGTAATAATATAAGACAGTCTGCACAAAGAAGATAGGGAATGGGTTTTGTGATTATGCATGAGTGTTAAGAAGGTTGTAAAGATGTAAATGAACCAATTAAAGGGGCAAACACGATTAGAATACTAATAGCTTTACTCTGTTTAGCCAGTTCAGTAGATGATTATGTATACAATCTTTGCATGACAGCTGGGTCTTTACTGTGGAGATGAGTTACTGTAACAGGCATTATTGTCACTACAACAAAGAACCAGCTTATATCAAAATATAATTATTTCCTCCAAGCTGAAGAAATAAATCGGTCATTAAAAACCTAAGAACAAAAACAAGTTTTAAAGATTGCATCATTTAGATAATGCTGCAATGTTATATTGATGTTTGATGCTATACATTTGGCAGGGTGAACACATACTCGCTCAAGGAGGCAAATATCACAAAAGGGAGGACACACTGGAAATTATATGCAAATATCTTTAAACTTATTCATTCAATCATACTTAGTAAAGCGAATAAACAGTTTCTACATTTCAAGGCCTGTTCGACGTGTCCATGGAAGATAGTTAAATATATTCACAAAGCAGCTACGTTAGAGGTTTTATAAAACAAGACTACAAAGTAAAAAGGATTTAGATTGTTGTAACAAATTAAATGGTTCATTGCAATTTGTTTATTTGTGCATATAATGGGATACTGGTGGTGGATTTTACTGATTTACAATGAAGGTTCATAAACTACATAGATTAAAAAAAAAACAATGCAAAAACAAGCATATATTTTTTTAGGACCAAAATAGACCTTATCTATGAATATACAGTAAAGTTATAGCTGGCACATTCACTCCAGTTCTAAGTGGACCATACACACATCTGTTTTACAGCCAAAATATGTTTCGAACCAGGTGTAAATTATGCATACATGCATTAATGTATTTTAATTTGGACAATACAGAACATAAAAGTAGTTTGCATTAAATGAATAATGCAGGCAGAATCCCACAAATCACAACAAAACAAATAAATAAATTGTCCCAATAACTGTACTATTCTGAAGCAGCAGGTGTTCTACAAAACAAACAAAGCATATTTTTTTGCCACCCTAGAACACAAAAGTACATTACACATAGGACATACAGAAGCAACACAGAATGCAAAAAGGAGTCATTAGGAGATCATAATATTACTAATTGAGATGAGCTGCATGGACAAAAACAAAAATCCATTAACCATGCCAGATTAGAATAAGAACCCAGAATTAATTGGTCATTAGGGGCCTGATATTAACTCAACACTAATTCTTGTTTTCATCAAGGAATGCTTATGTGCAAAAAAATGCTAGGCCTGAATAAGTAACGTAGTAACCTTATATTCCTGGCACCTTTTAAAGGCACGCTCTATAAAAATCTAATTCTAGAATGGCAAAGTTGGTGAAGACATGGCGGCTGGGGACAGGGAACCACTGGATGGAATAGTTTAATTTGTGCCACGTGCATTTCTTTACATCCCGTTTTACAAGACAAGACCTTCGTAGATCGGTCCATCGGCCTCAGGGGACTCTTTCCGCAGGCGCAAATGCTCCAGTGTGTTGTGAAAGTGTTTGTTAATTTGCTCGGCTTCTTCGCTGGCTTCTAGGTTTGGAATATCTTCTCTTATCTTCTGAATGAGCTGGTTTAAGACTTGTACTGTCACCTGCAATGCAAGTCAAATAAAATAACCTTTTAGGTACCATTTCTCAAACTGGCAGCAAATAAGAGCAGGTACAAAAAAATAAATAAAATAAGCAGCCTTACCACATCATTTTCTTTTTCATAAAAGTAGACGTATCTGTTTAGGATTTCAATGAAGAGCTGGACTTGCAATGATGGGTCCATGCACTGGTTGGCAATCTTCAGAGCTTTCTTCAAGCACTCCATCACTCTCTTTCCATCATGAATCTAAGAACCAAAATAGAAAAAACTTATGACAAAACTATGCATCACCTTCAGGGTTTATATTTAAATGTCTGCCTTTTTTAAAATAAATAAATAAATAATAGGGGTGTAGCAATACAATTTGTATCCCGATATGCAGGTTACAATACAGTATGTAACACAATATATGTTAGTCAGGATACTATTTGTAAAATGCATTGTGGAAATGATTATTTAATGAAAACATAAAAACAAGATGGAGTGTATGTATTCATACCAACTACAAACCCCACATATTCTTCATTCAAGAAACACTTGGTTGTGAACTACAATGAGCTTTAGTAGTTGTGCTTTTGGTTTTGTATTATGATGCAAAGCATATATACCGCTATTGCAAAATGACATATCATGTAAATAAAGGATCACGATTCATTGATAACCGTTTACAGTCCTAATTACAATGTGCTGTGCTACCCTCGGCAGATGAAGAAAAATACTGATTCTAACAGAAAAAAAGGACTGTTCATCACCACTGTTTCTGCTTGACCTTTAGAGAACAGTAGCAAGACTGTCTAAACAAATAATGCTGAAGTCGACCACAGCCACAGTATATACATAGAAAATAAGGGATCATCCTTCCTCATTTACATTTTGCATTTTTACTATCAAAAGACATGCAGAATAAACCTTTCATCAACTGTTTGAACACTGCAGATGTCTGGAAGAGAAGATAACTACATACAGCTATTGTAGTTTGGGAAAGATTAATTCACTGAACACTGCAGACCAATAAATATGTTACATTATATATACATACATACATATACACACACACACACACACACACACACACACACACACACACACACACACACACAATTAAGCTAGTAAAAGCAAATTTGTCATACTAGTTTCCTACTTACCAACTTACCTTTAGGGCTGTAAAAATAAAAAGTTTATTACGTACCTCTTCCCCGTTCTTGTCGGTGTTTCGACCAGACCAGAAGAGATGTGCACAGATGCTGACAGCACGGCACTGATCAGGCTTCTTAAGGAGTTTTGAAGCAGCCAGTGCACACTGTGTCCTTAAAGGTTCATGGTTCTCTTCGCTGAAACATTTCATCCTCTCAAATGTTCCAATTATCAGTGTGATTGCTGCCAGCTGGGCCTTAGAATCACTGATTTCATCCTCATAAAGAGAAAATGCCTGAAGGAAATATATATATATATATATATATATATATATATATATATATATATATATATATATATATATATATATATGCATACATACACACACAGAAGTATATATTATATGGCGAGCATTAAATCAAGTATTCGAAACTAATGCCAGACAATTTTATTCTATATATGCGCCACAAAAATTACCACGTTAATACTAGAACAACCACAGTTATACTCATACCTAAACCTGCTGCCAGCAGTCTTTATGATGGTACATTTTAAACAACATCAATATTACAATGAAAGACAAACTATCGGATACAACTCAAAAGTTTAATTGAAGCAATCATATCAAACATCTGCACAGCCAAAATGTCGCATTTAAATGAACAATTAAACACACAATGGTTTATTTTCTAACTTACCACATATAAAAGCACTACTTCAAAAAATGGAACAAATCTAATAAAATTTAAAAGAAACTAGTGTGTAAACAGGTATATATATATATATAAGCTCTAAAAATTAAAGTAGTTTTTAATTTAAAACGAAAGTAACGTGTTAGCTCTTGCATGTGTCACTCAGTGCAGCACTGAATCCAGGCTGAGCTGCTGCTTTGCAGTTTTCTGATCGTAATGTTTCTGCTGAAGCACTGTGGCTAGCTTCAAGATAAAATCTCTCCAACTGATATTTTCCCTGGTGCATTCCTTGTAGAAAACAAAGGAACTGATGGCTGCCAGGCCATATACAATGTATAAAAATAATATTGTAAGTTATATTAAAAATAAAAACATGTATTGAAGTCAGTCAAAATTACAGCTTTGTTGCTAGGTGGGCGGGCTTATAACTTCCTTATTTTCGTGATCCTGCCTTTCAAATGCTGTCAGGGTATTTAATTAGGAAAAGTTAAACGGACAACCACATAACTTTCAGACATGCAGAATAATTTAAATTTGAAAACCTCAACCTGTCAAAATGACTTCCGTGGCTACTGTTATGGTGGTATGCGTGAATAAAATATTTAACGACCTCTGCTCCTGAGGATTAAAGCAGGAGATGGAGACAGGATTCGGGCGCTAACAAAACTACTTTAATAAACAGGGTCAAAGTTTGGGTCAGGGCCACACCACAAAAAGAATAAATCCTTCTTCCTGTCTCTCACCCGCTCTTTTCTACACACACACACAGGCTCCGGCTCTATCAGTCCCCTCAAACACAGAGAAGACAGCGGACCACTACTCTCATGGGGGGGTCCCAAGTGTTACATGCCAGTTATCCCAGATCACCCAAGTAACCCATCCTTTATAACCCACAATTCACAAACTAAATAGGTTATGGAGGTTATTGTCAGAAAGACTAGGGCATATATAAGGATTGTGGGAAACCTTTGACCTCCAGGTCAAGGTCACAGAATACAATGCAGATCCTCTGTATCTGACATTCATACAAGAGGAGTAAAATCAATGAGCCAACTGATACAATTTTGTATAATTAAAAGGATAGATATGAACTTGCTTCCTATGGTGTTTGAATATATTAAATTGCAATTAGGTCAAAATAGCCTCTGCTTTTGCCTCTCTCAAAATACTATTGACGACAAACCAAAACCACTGATCCAACAATCAGCGATGGATCCCCATATCACTGTGAAAACACTAGATGTTCGAGGGTCTATTTGCCATATTAACCAATATATAATCACTTTCTGTATATGGCTAATTACTGTAGATTTATGAGGCTGTGTGGTCCAGTGGTTAAAGAAAAGGGCTTGTAACCAGGAGGTCCCCGGTTCAAATCCTGGCTCAGCCACTGTCTCCCTGTGTGTGACTCTGCACAAGTCACTTAACCTTCTTGTGTTCCATCTTTCAAGTGAGACGTTGTAAGTGGCTCTGCAGCTGATACATAGTTCACACACCTTAGTCTCTGTAAGTCGCCTTGGACAAAGACACTTGCTAAATAAACTAATAATTATAATAATAATAATTATTATTATTACAACAATAATAATAATAAAAAAATGCTGCATTACTGTTTGCAACCACTAAGGTAGACTACTAAATCATAGAATATAGTAGACTATATTGCGATAAATAAACCAAGACAAAAAATTTGCAAGAACATTTCTTATTTCTTTTTAGATCTGTTCTCTGCACAGCATTTTCAATATTCGGGATAGGTTTTCCAGATTTATATGCAAAAGATATTATTTATTTAATTGAGGTCTGGGTCCCCACCCCCCACCCCCCACCCCTACAGCGACTGAACACGATTTTAATGATATACGTGTTATCTTGGTATGGTCATCAGGAGGCAGTGTGCTGGCATCTTAAAACAACCCTTTACACTTGTATTACTTGTGGGACAGAAAGAAACCCTACCTATAGAAGCAATTCACATGTATCAACACAGGATCATGCGACTTCCTGTCTGTTTGACTTGTTATTCAGTTACAGCCATCTGTAAAAGTAGACCAAACTGTTTTGAAAATGGGCAGACTGGTTCAGGCAGGCTTATATAGTGTATACAACAACACAGCTTAGAAAAACAAAATGTCATTTTTATATATCTTTAAAATGTTCCATTTTCAGAAGAAAACAAACCATTGTATAATGCTTCTTAGCCAGGCTGGATTTCCACAAGCACCACCAACCTTCAGCTCTCACAGACTTACCTGCGACATGAACTCATACGCCACCGTCTCATGATTCTCAAAGCCAATCTCTCCGGCTGCCAGCGCCCCCTGCAGAAAGACCCGGAGAGGTAGCTCGGCCAGCTCTGCTTTGATAAGAGCACTGATGGTCTGGTGGGCGAACGAGAAGATCTTCTGGCACTTCTTTTCCCACTTGTCATCCTAGGGGAGTTTCAAGAAATGTAGACACATACAACAACTCTCTACACAAGCACATATACATATTTGGAGATGAACCCATTTTTTAATTGAAGAGGCAAGTATAAACAAAGACAAAATGTGAAAAAAAAGGTGCACTCTTGATTTCTTGGTGGTAATCCAACGCTGAATTTGAGAGGATTATTTATATATTAAGTAATAAAAAAAAAGAGGATTGATCCTCATGGACTATTTCAGTTCAGGCCTTTGTTTCAACCACATCCTATAATATAACTTGACCTCATTTGTAATGCAAAACAAGGTCTGGTATTTTCTCCTTGAGAACAGAAAATGATGCATGCTATCATGCAGTACAGAAAGGGTTAAAGAGAACATCAATTCATTCATATATAATTCACATTTCAAATTGCCAATTTTCTGCTTATGGAATTAGAAAACAATACAGATAGTTGCTAGATAAACAAAAACTGGATTTGACAGATGTTAAAATAAACACTCTGTCCGTGTTCTGTATAGGGAATTCCAACGCGAATGACTGATACTGAATAAAGGACATATGAAATATTCAATCATTCAGAAACACAAGGCTCCCCTTTCCCTGCTTCGTATTTGCAGAACGTTTTTTCACTGAACGAATAAGAGTGCTCTTAATGCACAGCCTTCCATTAGATGGGCTGAGACTAAATAAAACTGCACTTGAAATCGGCATTCATTATGAACTAGCAATTTACTACATTCTCTCATTGAAATAACCTCTTAAGCAGATTCCAGCTTCAAGGAATATCTTTTTTTTTTTTTTAAAGAAGCGTTTGTTCTTTAAGTCTTTAATTATTTTGCTCGCAATTTACAGCCAGGCTAACAACTTGGTCTGTCTGTTAAACAAAAATGGGGAATGTGTTTCTTGAAAAAAAGTTTATTTTCTTGAAATCTTTAATGATGAAAAATATTAAGCTTTTTTTTTACCTCCATATACTCTGATTGTGTTTCTCTTTAAAATCTTAGTCACAGTCATCTTTGATTTCAGATTATTTTTATATACGGAATACAGAACACCAAAAACTTTTTTTTTTTTTTTTTTTTTTTTTTTTTTTTTTAATATTCAGTTCTAAAAGGAATTCAACCTACCACTTTTGAGCTCTCTTTATACCGGAAAGCAAGCCGATATGCCGCAAATATCAAAGGGGGTAGTGTGTATCGAATCCTCTGGTTCCCACCCGCACCAAAGTGCTTCCTCGATGTGTTTAGGATCTTTTGGGGAAAAAATAAATAAATAAATATACTATCCTTTCACATCATTTAAATTGAGCATGTATGCTGTTTTAAAATGGTAAGGAGAGTTTAATGATCTCCAAGAACTAAAACTGAAATATATTATTTAAACAAAAAAATATGGAAGATTACGGATGAAGAGCGACACACTGGCAATTTCAAAATCAGATCATTCCAAAAAGTAATTTAACCAAAATCGGAGCTTTAAATGGATAGATGGACTGCCAAGTCTCTACGCCTATGATGTTTGACAGCTACGAGTGATTCAGTCTGCATACCAAATACTGCTGGTCGGGGTCCTCTGAGTGAAGCAGGTGAATGAACCTGCCCACGAGACTCTGCTCCTCCGCAAAGTCTTCTGGATCAGGGTCCTCCGTGGGTTGGTCTGGCTGGTCCTGGATCAGGGTCGACACTAGGCTCAAGATGGCATCCACCTGCGTCAAGAAATGTAAACGCGCCATAATACAGTTGCAAATGTTACAATAACACATACTATCAGCAGTTTATTAATTCCCAGTATCAGGAAGGCATTAAACACAACTTGTTCAAGTGTAGCCTATCAAATAAAAGCATTTTAAAAATCAACCAAAATCCTCCGCTGCACCTTGGGATTTTGAATAAATCAAATCTGGGCTTTCTAATTTTATTCCCAAAAAGGAAATATCTAATTAATAAAAAAAAAAAACAACAAAAAAAAAACCCAACAGCTTGAAGTTAAAATTCTTAAATTCTCCATCCGCTGCTTAAAACCATGTTTGGAGCTGTGAATGCATATTTGTCTCCTGTCTTTTCTGGTCCCTCGATGCAGCAATTTAAAGACCACAGAAAAGAAGAGAAACTGTCAGGCCCTGGCGACTGGTTCATCCTGTTTTAGTCGGGGGGGGGGGGGGGGGGGGGGGGGTGTCAGGTACTTGATCCCATTATATTTCTTTAGCTGGCACATTCCCTTACCCCTATACATAAGGACAAGACAAGATTGGAGCATAGGCTGTACACATCTCAATATATAATAAAGTGCTGCATGTTATTCGCGTTTATATAATGTCTCATCCTAACTAAGCCAACAGTGCTCACCCTATAAACCTGGCACTTCATTAAGGACCGTTCACACTGGACGTGGCGCGGCAGCACAAAGCAATTTGTTACAATGAAGGCGGTCATCCGCAGTGGCAGAGGGAAGTAGCACTGAAGCGGCACCGCAGAGCGGCGAGCAGGAGAAAATAATTTCAACTTTCACCGCGACATGACGTAAACTACCAGCAACCAATCAGGGGAAAAAGGGAAAAGCTTGTGGTTCTGATTTCTGATTTTCCAGAGTTGTATAATACAACATTAAATAGGTTTGAAATCTGCCTTCATCAAACCGGAGCTCCTGTATCAGCCGACGATATTTGCCGTAGCTTTTTCTTTTCTTGATGATGTCATGGACCAACAGCAATGTTACATTTTTTTCTTTCTCTGGTAGAGCAGGGCCATCACAATTCTCTTTTTTTTTTCGCTGTTCACTGTTCCAGGAACTGTGGTGTTAGATGCACAGTACCAGACTGTTTTCACTTTACAGTGTGTCCGCCCCCCCCCCCCCCCCCCCCAAAAAAAAAGTCTGATATCATGGCGTAGCAGTAGTTGCATTTCTTAATCATGTGTATAATGCTCAATAATATCAATGCATAATGACGCCTTTAACTCACCCTTCTTTGCCTATACCCAGCCAACCAGACAAAACTCACCAAGAAAGAAATAAATTCTCAACTATTAAAAGAAAAATGTTTTGATTTTATTTTAAACACCACAATTGCCTAATATTTTCGGTAATTGTGGGGGGATTATGACCATGTGTTTGGGGGGTTAAAATTAGGTTTTATAAAAAAAATATATATTAGTTATATATATATTATATATTATATAAATATATATATATATATATATATATATATATATATATATATATATATATATATATTTTTTTTACTAAGCTTTGTATCTTCTGTATAAAAACTGTTTCCCTTCCCGCTGGCATTTACTGTTTGTTGCTTGTTGCCGTGACGTAACAGACCGCCCACTGACTTTCCCCTGCTGCGCTCGGTGTGAACAGTGGTCTGCGGGGAGTGCTGAGCAACGCGCAAGGAGACAGCATGCGTGCTGCGTGCAGTGTTTACAGCCCTTTACAGTGAGAGGTCTTTAGAAAGTAAAAGAAAAGACCACTCAAACAGCAGCTGGCCTCACTGGTGGGAAAACAACTAGGATTCAAAACTGAAAGCATCTGAAGGTCAGGTCCTGTCATCAAGTTGCCTTTCAGAGTTGAGTGTGGGCAGGGAATCATACAAGTGCATTAAGCTCAGTCTTAATTAATACCTTGCTAAGAGTCTAGACCTGCATTTTAACCTCTGAGCAAAGTGCACTTAAAATTTTTAAAAGTCTGCCTGGAAAAGATTTTCTGCAACAATACCTAACAAATACAGCAGAGAAATGTCACAGAATTATGACCACCACTTTCATAGAAACACTTGTACAAAATAAAAGGACTTGATTTCAATTCATATTTTAACTAGAAACATAGATCTCAGACTATAGCTAAACCCGTTGTCAAAATGTTTTACACGGTCAAATATAATCTCTTCATTCAGCAACTAAAGAATTTAAGATAACTCATTTAATGTTTTTTTTTTTTTTTTTCTGTTCTCAACCAAATTACAGGTTTCTCTTTCGATTCATCTCGCCAGTCTGCAAGTTGAATCACACACATACATCTGTGTCTAATTGCACATTTGCAGAGAATCAGCTCACTGTCTGCCTGTCAAAACTTTTAAAATCAGAGCTACAAAAGGCAGCGTTTCAGGCTGGCAGACTAATAAATTGCCACTGTACAGAAAGCTAATTTTATGTCTAAATCTAACCCTGGGATTAAATGACATGTGACATCTGGTTTTAAAGGGTCTGTAAAAGGGCTTAGCAGACACAATCTCCAGGCAGAAGCTATAATGCAAAATGTACACAATTACCATGGCTGGAAGTACCAAATGCAAGTTATTTGTACCATTGTACATTGATTATGAGTGATGAAAAGTAACAAACAATCATACCTGCTCCTGTGCGATAATCTCTGTGTTATAATCTAGAGCATTGCTCAGGATGTAGCAACTCATGTTCTTTCGAGACTCGTAGTCGAAGTACTCAAACAAAGGATGGAAGTGTTTCAGTTTCAGAACCGTCACAATGTTGTTGTAGGTGTCGACGGGGATCTTTAGCAGTCTGGTCAGCTCTCTTGATACTGCACTGCTGGTTGCAATACTTAAAAAAAAAAAATACAAATAAATAAATAACAATAATTATTATTATTATCAACTATTAAAGCCCTTAGAATTACTAGGTTTCCTGTAATATACAGTTTGATTGTATTAATTTTGTACCACAACACTTTAAACTTAGGATTTAAAAAAAAGCTGTGTGTAGTTCCAATTCCAGAAGCACCTTGTACCCTACCACCACTACCCTGTATGCATAAAATAGGTTATTTGAGCAGTTCAGCAATAACCTGGGTGGAAACTATGACAAGTGAAACTTGGCAAGTATTTTAAAATTATTTTAAAAAGTATAGGTTCTTTAAAAAAAAAAAAATCATCAAGTATACTTTTTCATCCATGTATTATTATTTAATTATAATGTTTTGTACAGCACTGGTTTCATGTGTGAAATGTGCCCAGCTGCTGCAGAACACATCACCCAAGTATCACAGTTCAAGTAATGTCAGCAAGTAATATCTCAGCAAGTAACGTTTCACCGACCTATACAATTAAATGTGATTGCAATCTCAACCAGGTCTTAATCACAGCTTTTGAAGCGTTCCTGTTTATTTCAGCTACCCCAAACCTTTGGAAACCTACTTGAGGTCAAGTGAAGCGGCTTTGAAGAGCCTGCCACCCACATGGTAACATAGCAATTTGCATGATTATCAAGTGCAACCAAGACATGAAAGAGCTATTCAGATACTCTACTCTTTTATTATATTTTGTGTTAAAAGAGTGATGTATGTTGGGGGGGGGGGGGGGGTTTGGGGTGCAAAACAAAGAAGCTGTTTGAAGTGGGATTAAAAAAAAAACAACGATTTGGGTAGCCCTATCTTTCCTCCATATTTAAAAAAATTTCCTACATTTTACATCACACACAAGGTGCTGACTCTACTTACTGTTCAAGGTTTAGTTTGTTAAAGATTTCCACAGTTGTCTCCAGAACTTTGTCAACGTAGTCCACCCGGTCAGGATAGCACTTCATAGCCAGATTGATGAGGGACACTTGCAATGAAACCACATCCTCTGATGGCATGTCCTGTCTTGACTGGAAAGACGACAGACCAGGTCACAATGTACCATCATTGAAAAAAAGACAGGTGTTCAAGACAAATCTTTTAAAGATCCCTTCTCCAGATTAACAGACCGACAATGGAACTAAAAATATGAGGTCCCTATCTACTTTGACTCTTTTACCATATATCTGAATATTTGTATAAACACACTTATGTAGGTTATGATCAATAAAAACAAAACAAAAAAAAAAAGCTACCTGGATAACAGTAGCTACTTGTTGTGAGAAAATATCAAACAGTTTAATGTCAACTGGAATTCCAGGGCCATCCTCTCGATGAGCAAACAATGCAAGCCTGCAATAAAAAAAATTAAAAAAAGTAAATTAAAAAATAAATACAATAAAGCAACTAAACAAAAGTAACATATTGCTAAATGTCCATATCCAATATGTGTTTATCTGTTTTATAATATATATATTATAGCTGTCACGCGATTAAAATATTTGATCGATTAACTTCTGAGCATTCGTTGATTATAAAAATCGGCAGATTAATCGGTGCACATTTTAAAATAAAGGGAACAGTCTTATAGTGGGTCCTGCACAGTAATGCTTTAAAAAAATACATACTAGACATGAATAGAACATAAGTAGAACACAGACATTACATTGTGCACTTACATTAATGTACTGGAGCGTTTTGTTGTTTGTATCTGAAGAAACTGTTGGCATCCAATGCAAACTATGTTTATATACAGTATATAAATGTATACAGTACTGACTGTATACTATCTCCGATATATATATATATTTTTAATCTGTCACAGTGACGCACTGCAATTCCGAAATCCTGTGCTATTTTATTCCCAGGAACTACTGTTTCAGCACTGAAAAGATCTCTGTTTAAATATAAACCCACTGTTTAGAAAGATACTCAGTAGGCCTATTAGTGCACTACAGATTTGCATTACTGTCAGGTAACTTACAAGTGCATTGCGGGTTTACCACAAAACAAACAAACAAAAGATCTACAGGTTGTTTTCATTTGCTCAAATAAATTAAAAGCCTAAATCTGAAGAGCAGAACACAAGTTAAATTACACACAACTGTACTTGTACTTACATGATGCATTGGAGAGTTTCGTTGTTTACTTCCAAAGAATGTCGGCACCCGTCCCATGCAATCATATTAACGCCAGCAGTGAAAAGAGACATCTCTCTCTTTTTTTAATTGATCATTTATATATGATTATATATATATATATATATATATATATATATATATATATATATATATATATATATATATATATATAAAGTCAAGCAGTCTGAGATATGAACCCAGTTTTTTTTTTTTTTAAAAATGCTTAATTTCTTCACCAAGAAAATTAATCCCTCGATCACAGTACAATGACATGGGCATACAGCTTATCTATCTTATCTAGCTAACAAAAAAAATGCATACATGAAAAGCGGTTATTAAGTAACAGGAAATGAAATCACATTTCAGTCCTCAACTGAATGCACAATGCCCTCCCCCCCATTCTACATTCCCTCTTTCACTGACCTGTCAATCAGAGCAATGATGATATTTTTGACATTCACATGTTGGTGCAGCTCAGCACAGGACCTCAGGAAAGGATTGAGGGTCTGAAGATGAAACTCATCAGGAAAGACCTAGAGGGGGGTTGGGGAGGCCATGAACATTGGAAATTATGCAATTTACAGAGTGGCAAAGTAGAAGACAACAATAGTTTACTCAATGACAAATTACGCCTACAGAATAATGAAAAATGCACAAAATAAATATGCAACTTTTATTTGAAGCTTGCGAGCATTTGTTTCTCATGGGTGGGAGGGATACTCATTATCTTCTATAAATCTGGAACGATCTCAGAAATTCATCAAGGTTTGATTTTCTTAAGCTGCAATTACTGCCCGCTTCATGTAATGAACAAATGAGTCACAATGTAAGAATTACCTGAATAATACATTCCATGAGGTATTCTTGAGCAAGGGCATCTCTGCAATTTACCACTTGCTCCAAGATGCCAGACAGCACAATCTGAAATCAGCAACACATGTAAATGCATTATAAGATTTTTACAAATTGTTAGCTGATGTACAGTCCATGGTACTAACACACCATTTATCTAAACTTTGCTGCTACATTTAGAAATACTAAAATAAACTTCATAAATGGTATGACAAACATGGCGGTCCAGTAGTTAAAGAAAGGGGGTTGTTACCAGGGGGTTCCCAGTTCAATCACTTACCTACTGTGTATGACCCTAAGCAAGTCACTTAACCTCCTTGTGCTCGGATGAGGCGTTAAACTGAGTTCCTGTTCCAAATGATTTCAGCAGCAGCTGTGACGCAGAGTTCAACCCCTAAACTCCAAGTCATTTTGATTAAAAGCATCAGCTAAATGACTTCAAGTGTGTGTGGGGGTGGTGTTTGGGGTTAATCTAGTAGCTTCAGAACGAGAGCATCTCTCAAGACTGTACCTGTTTGTATTTCTCCACATTAACTCCCTCTAACTGGCTCAGACGGACAAGGTTGGTCCCGACAAGAATCCTCAGCTCCTGACGCTCTCGCTCCCTCTTCTCCCGGTCTCTGCTGTGACCCTGATGCTGCATTCGAACCCACAGCTTGTTCATCTCCGCAAAGTTCAGCAGCACAAAGTCCATCGAGTCGTTAATGTCTCCAGTAGTCTCCTCTCTAAAAAGATTAGATGCAATTAAAACATACTTTTGTTATCCTTCATACTCTTACTTTCCAACAATATGCTGCAGATGGTTTAATTAGGATGTTAAATACTGCCAAGTCAGTCAGGAACGATGGGACACTTATTAAACTGAAAGCATTCCTCATATCTGTTTCCATAAAACCTTAGTGAAAAAATCAGAAATAAAACTAAATAAATAAAATACTTGTCGGGACACTTTTTACAGATATTGGGCCCTATTTTAAAGTAACTGACTGTCTTATAGTTATGTGTTTTTCTGAACCCACAAAGAACTAAAGTGGAATTAAGATTAGTGTACCTCACTATGCAGTGCTAAAAGCAAATGGGTCAAAAACAACTAAACATCACTGGCACAAACTGACAATGGAATGCAGACGACCCTGGGCCAAGTGGATTAGAGGTGCAAGAAAGTGCTATTGACTTGAAGCCAACGATCTGAAGCACAACAATCTGTTGAGTGTGGGCACCTGCACATATAGGAAAGGGACAATGCATTCCACTGCACATAACGGGAATAATCATTGTTAAGATTGTATGGCTTTTTTCATACCTAACTCTTTGAACTTGAACAGTCATTTAAAAAAGAGGAAATATACTGGGTAGGGAAAGCGAGGCTGCAATGGAGGGACAGTGGGTTCATGCACAAACCCTTCATCGTTGGATGACTAGGTTTGAAAGTGGCTTAAGCCATTTTGGCCAGAGATGGGGTTGACTGTACCACCACCACCACACTGAAAATGCATTCTTACTCTGGCTGTTCTCCTTCGTCCGGCAGGATGTTTCTGGTGCACTGCAGAAGGTAGTTTCTGAGGAAGAGGCCTCGAAGGGGATGCTGCACTCCTCGGCACATTTCCACCAGGTCCTTCAGGATATCCCTCCGAGACTGTGGAAACGACTTCACGTACACCACACCCACAGTGATCAGCAAGTAACTGTAAACAGACAGCAGTGCAAAACACAATCACTGCTGGGGTAGCCGGCCAAAAACAATTTAACGGTTGCATACGGCCACTAATAAAAATTAAATAAATACATAGTTAAATAAATAAATAAATCCATCATTAAATCTAGCTAACATACAGTTAAACCTGTTTATTAAGACCAGTTAAGGGACAAAGAAAATGTTACCTTAATAGTGGTGTATCATGTACAATTGATTGGCTGGTAGGTCTCATTAAAGATGTCTAACACAGGTTTGGTACATTTGGGACTACAGATGGTAGCCTTACTGAATACAGGGGGAGGGGGGGATCTTAATATTGAGAGCAACTTCACACAACTGCCAACAGCAACAAACTGTCACTGGAAAGTGGTCTTAATTATGAGGTGGGCTTAGTACAGAGAAACCTTGCTTTAGGCCACCTTTGTACAAAGTGTTAAAAAATATACTGAACATATGTGAAAGAACATGCTGAATTTTAGGTTAAGAGTCTTTCATTTTTCTATTTTTTATTTAGCACACGGTAACCAGTGGTTACATCAACCTGAAATGGCATCCAAGCTGTTAAAAGCCTGCTGCTCTCTGCTGGTGTCTTAGCAATAATGCTGAATGTAACAATAAAAGCTTCACACATATTTTTAAGGCATGATAGTATAACACTGAAGTTTCTTTACAGCCCTGATTCACAGCGTTTCATTAAAATAAACATCTGCTTCTGACACCTAATTACAAAATTCAGAACAAGCAGCTGTTGCACATGGTGCAGAAACGATCCTACAGTTAATAGTGATAATTACAAAATGTTAAAATATTCTGCTGACAACAGCCAAGCATACTGCTCTTTCTATATATGAATACTTTCCAACAGAAATGTGGTCTCCAGTAGGCACCTAAATAAATAAGTTGTTGTCATGGCAGTCAAACCAGTAGGTCCTCCAAGCACTGCAGACTCCCACCACACATGACAATTATTGAGAATCTTACCTTACAGCAAATAAGTAATTAGTAAACCATAAGACATATTTTTACCACTGGGTAGTGAGAGGATCTCATGACAAAGCAACACCTGGCACTTCCGCACTATGCTCTATTTAATCTATTGATGTTGCAGTGAAACCACATTCAATACAAGCTAACCAAAAACAAACACGTAAATAACCTGCAAATTCCAACAACAAAAGAGATTACTTCACAATACCCATGACTTTTTTGTGTGTGAAAGTCATTTTGCCCTTCCCATGTAGTTAAATAGTGGTCTCAAGTGGACATTACTGCAAAACTGAACTAGCAGTTAGTTTAGCACCATGTGAAAAATACCTGATCTAGCAGATATTGCTAGAAAGGGTAAAAGAAATGTGGCACAGCAGAGGCCCAGTCTGATAACCTCAACCATATGGATAGACTTATTACCATTATACTTCACCCAACACTGACCGAAGCACCACATCAACTGGCACAGGTGATCCTTAGGGTTAGGGTCACGGTCATAGCAAACTTCAGGAATTCTACCCATTGCCAATCTTATTTAGCAATTTTTGTCAAAAGAACTTACAGCCTTGGTATGATGTTTCCAGCATACTGAACTAGTTCGTAGAGATCTGCCACCTTTCTGCCTTTAGCAAACTCGTCAGTCAAGTATACCTCCAGGTAATGCAGTTCATCAGAAATGGCCATGTCTTCAGTCAAAGTTAAGCCAAAAAGTCAATTCACTTGAAAGCAAAAAAAGCAGCAGGGTATTCAGGCAACATGTACTGCATTTTGAACTATTTCAAGTTGAACCTCACATAAATAAATTACTTTAAGTTTGAATCATTAACCAATCAATTTCGACAGCACTATAGTACATAATACTACAGGATGTAAATTTAGCGTGTGCATCCCTACTTTAATGGGAAATGCACAAAATATTTCTGAATGTACAGGCAATGCATTTACCAAAGTTCAGTCAGTTAAACGAAAAAAACTCCATCAGAAGTCAATGGCCAAACTGTCTTTCTTAACTTCTTGGTCTCCTTATTTTCCTCATGTTTTTGTTGCAGTGAAATGAGGATGGGAGGTGATAACAGTAGCACTGTCAAAGGAAAGGATACAGAGTTCGTAATAACTCTTTGGTGATAGCATGGAAGTCCTCAGCTCTCCAAGCATGTTTGAGGCATGTTTCAGAGCATCCATAAGCTTGTTCTTGTCCTACAAACAAAAAACATCAGCGTCAAAGCATGTACATAATTTTGAAACACTCAATCTTAATATATGTACAGAATTAACAACCCTCAAGCTTGATACTGTATTTTACAGCTGAGAGGTCAGAGATTAGTTTTTTTGAATACAATGGCATTTGTCATTTTGCATCAATAATGATCAAACTTTAACTACAATAAACATTAACCATGAATCCTCTAACAAAGCAGAGGGACAGAATTAATCAACACAGAGATTGTCAGACACACAGCTGTACAAGACAAAAAGAACTGCAATTAATTTGAACAGGCTCTTCAAAAGCATGTTTCTTTAGTGAATCAGATGTTTTTTTGCTTTTGGAGGAATGGTGAGTAACAATTGGGCTTACCAGGCAGCGCTTCATCTGAAAGGACTGGACCTTCACAGCCTGAATTGCTTCATCCAGGAGCTTTTCCTGCTCATCCTGAGGAGACTGCTGAGTGGCAGGCTGAAAGATGACACACAGATTTTGTTAAAAACAAATGTTGTCACACTGCAGTGTCCATTCAATGTGCATCTAACTAAAACCATGCTTTACACAACTTTAACATATTTAAATGTTTGTGTAACCCAAACAGCGTACGGGAATCTATTGTATGGGTGTCAAGTTTAAACATATACATGATTCTGCGTAGTTCCCTAAACTCGGAGACATCACTCACGAAATCGATGTTGTGCGTAACTCATTTGCTTTATTTTTACCTTTCATTGGGTGAGCCTGTCCCTAGACTATGCCTATTTGTGAATCTGGCACAAATTTCAGTTAACTGCAGTGTAACAAGAAAGCCCTGCTCCACTTATCACAGAATGTAAAAAGTCAGTTATTCCAATTAAACTGCAATAGTATTTTCTAATCTTTCCAGCAAAAGAACCAATGCCCAGAGTGCTTCAAATACTCGGATCAAAAAGCGGTCATAGTGAAACTTAAAAGAACAAATTGTTCCAATTTTAATTAGAAAAATAAGTTGATGTTGCATTTAAGCTGGAACTGTGTCGTGCAGAAACACTCCACACAGAAACGTTGTTTTTTGTTAGTACTATGGAGCTAGTAATGTTTTTACCTGTGAGACATTTGCAGTTAAATACACTACTAGTCTTTAACAAATAAATTACTCATTCGACATACCTGTCTTTCATTTGCATGCATACTGTTACACACAACATGAGCGTTTATGCACGGTGTTAACATTATTTCTGTATTCTGAACTACAGTCTTAATAAGTATAAAGAACACTGACTTCGCGTTTATTTTTTTATTTAATCCAGAGCGAAATGACTGACAACGACGACATTTGTTAAATGTACTGTATTGTGCGTTTATTTGCATATAACATATACAAGGCATTCACTACTCTATGTTATAACTTGAGTTTAAATACGCTTTGTATTGCATATTTGGTAGTGTGAACTTACAAGTTATCGGCACGTCTGACAATATTCCTTATTACCGTGTGCATAGTTAACTTTACGATAATAATAATAATAATAATAATAATAATAATAATAATAATAATAATAATAATAATATACGGTATTACAAGTGGAATTTTTTCCTAATAGAACATAGCAGGACGGCCACACTAGGCCTTTGCGCCACCCATCTAGTCGGACGGTAATTTAGTTTTTTAAACATGTTTTACTCGTTGCAAATCGAAACCGACACTTCTAGACAGCAATGCTAATTATCCTCACTATTATTTTGCAGATGTGCAACTAATTCATCAATAACGTTAAGACTTACCATGATTACTGTGTCTATATTAGGAAACACAAGCCCCGTCAATCTCTCCAAATCATGTGACTGATGCCCTCTAACCCTGTGACGGTCACAACTAGGAACCCTCTCATTGGTTAAACCCGAAACCCTGCCATTGGTTAAATGCGATGAAGAAAAACACAACCAATCGACACAATGGTATAATATACCTTGATATGGGGGGACAATAATAGAAAAGAACCAGTAATAGAAAAGCTATTTGCTGTAAACTTGTATTTGTTTCTTAGTAGTGCAAATTCTACTGTCAATAAGAACCATCAAAATACTGCTGTCGGCTGCAAACAGAGGAATATTTATGTTTTATTTGGCTAAATTTTAAAGGAGGTCGTTATATAAAGTGTAGGTATGCTTGTGTCAAAAACCTTAAAGGTGTAGTACTGAAGTTTTCAATTAAGTTTTTACTGATCTCTTATCACATTACAGTTGAACGTTCCGTTTTTAAATACATTTGCTGAAACAATCTGCAAATTTAAGGCATATGGCAAGACGGTCCTGCATACAGGCTTTACTGAAGAACTGGTGGGCGGGGGTTCTTCAACGGGGAAACACGGTTACATTAATAACGATTAGCATCCTATATAACCTGCTAAAATAATGACAGCTAATACACAACTTAATTATTCTGTATTTTTATTAACACTTAATTTCACATAAAAAAAAAAAAAGTTATTTCTAGTTAAGGCAACCCCAGATGAGGCGTGTCTCTTAATTAGAGGTGCGTTCACGAAGGTCCTTCTGCGCAGATTCTATGCATAATCTGACCAGTTAAGCCAATGATCTTCTAAGAATGATCTCTGTGAAAGCACCCATTGGCTAAATTGGTCCGATTCTGCACAGAATCTGCGCAGAATGACCTCCCTGAGTGTTTTAACAACAAGCCAATCAAAGTAAATCTAATACACGTCAGAACCAATAGCCAATCACAGTGTCTTAAAGAAGCGGGAAGGCGTTGATACAGCTGAAATTTCCCGCGAAACTCTAGTGACTTACTTTCTCGTTTGGTACAGTAGTGGAACCTGTAATTAATACTAGTTTACAGTTATTCACGACAAGTTTTTCAAGACAGCCAACAAACATGGGCAAGAAATTAAGAAGATTGGCATCCAAATTGGGGTTAAAGTAATCACGTATGTAATAATAGAACTAGACAAGCTGTGTGTGTTTTAAAGGTACTACCCGGTATGCATTATTTACATTGACATTGAGCGTTTATTCGCTAGTCACAAATCTTATTTTTCTTAGTGTAGGCAGTAATTAAATATCTAAAGCGTTTTAAGGCTACAAGTCATGTTTGCCCTGCTAATGATCTCAGTAGCCTGGCAGTAAATACAATGTTTAAATACTTTTTTTTTTTTTTGACAAGGTGGTGCACAGTATGGCTGTTATCGTTACTTTACAGGGGGATACACCCCTATGACAGATATTTAGATAAAACAGATTTGAATTGCCGGCATTTACCTCGTGCATACTAGTCTGTGTCATAATGACTTAGAACAGAATGGAAGGTTATCTTGTTGTCAATATGTACATAACACTGGCACACAAACCTATGCTTTTCGCATGCACATTTTTACATATTCTTCACAGAACTCTCTGATATGGTCGAATGTATTATTTTTAAATGTGTTTTTTTGATGTGTGTAATTATATGGACGGTACTATTGCTCGTTGTAGGAAAGCAGAAGAGTACCTCCCGCTGTCGCAGGTGAAATTCACCGGGCTGTCCGCACATGCAACAGCAACCAGCAATGCGGTCATGTGTGTGGACCTGGCAGCAATATCAATGAAACACCCAGTGGACAAAGTAAGAAGGCATGCAGGGTGTTTACGTTAAAGTACACTGCTAACCTGATGTGGACCTACCTGTATAATGCATAATTGCAAATGTATAATTGTGGATAGAAATCTGTATGTAATATGTTGAAGCCAGCGATCTAGTTATGTTCTAATTGGTATACAATTCATCTTATGTCATGTTTACATTATTATTATTATTATTATTATTATTATTATTATTATTATTAGGTGACAGCTGCAAAATGTTGATTGTATTAAAATGGATGGATAAAATTGTTCCTCTCAATTCAATATAAAGTTTGTATTGGTGTATGTGGAGAAACATTGGATTAAGTAAGAAGATATGCCAGAGCTATTTGAATCCCTGGATTGCATGCTGGGTCTGGTGTCCCAAATGGGGATCCGAGACTTGGCTGTTCAGCATGGTTGCACAGAGGCAGTGAATACAGCAGTGAAGAAACTGCACAGGTGAGGAGGGAACATGATAGCTTGTATGCAAACTGAATTGGATTTCAATGCATTCAGTTGAGGGTAAGGAGTTGTGGTTGGTTCTATTCTGACTTTCATATAGTCTCAGTGTTCTGGTTTCTGAACGATCCAGAATGAAATATCCTATTAGTACGGTATAAAATTATATTTGATCTTTGTTTTTGCAGATCTCAATCCAGTCTGCCCGAAGCACAGCAAAGTGGATTGGCTTTATCAAAGCTGCTCTTTACCACTGCAGCATTGTTAACAGCATTGACTCTGCACCCAATTGGAGAAGTTTGGACAGCAAATTTGCAGTAAGTAATAACTGAGGACAAAACCGTTTTGGAAGGCACGAGCGGCCATGTTTAATTACTTGCTATTGGAGGTGATTTTTTTTATGCTATGGATGTAGGTATTAAAACTCTTCAGACCTTCTACTTTTAAGGGGTTCCTGTAAGGATCATTTGTAGTGTTGTTTATGTGGTTCTTGCATATTTAGCATTGTAATGGTTTTTAAGTGCAGTAGTGTTCTTGTGAGCCCCGCAGGTGAATCTGCTGAACAGATCATATCAGCACGAGACAGAAGACATTGCTTGAGTACATAGAGAACAAAGATGGTAGGAAGACAGTCTATTTATAAAACTTAACTACAACTCCCCATGCATTTTCTTAAAATTCTCGGTGGTTGACGTCATGAAAATAACACCATGCTATTCGAGTATGCAGTAATTGGTCTCAATTTGCAGCTTGTTGGCACCTAAAATTGTTTACCGGCTTCTGTGGTTTTGTTTTGTTTAATACAACAGAAGAGACAGCAACAATGTCCAAACAGCAAAAGTCCTGAAGAATCTGTCAAGCAAGACTATGAAGAATGAAAGAGAAAAATCCTGGAAAATGCAGCCAAAACTAAGGAAGTGAATACCTGCTGAGATGATCCTATCTGATTGACCTAAGCTACAGTTTCTTTAACTTTTTTTACAAGTGCCCACTTCTGTGATGTTTTAAACCAGTAAGCTATTTTGTGCCACAATAGTTAAGAGGTTGCAAATCAGACTTTGGGGACCCTGAAGTACAGATAACTCTACAGAACACAGAGTTTACAAATTGATAACATCTGAGATGGAAGACCGTTGTCTTCAGGTACACTTGATGCATCCTCTGGTTAAATATTTCATGTATTTCAGTTGAATTGGTCGTTCTGCAACCGATGGCTGTTCTATACTGTCAGTGCAGATGTTTGTTTATTGAAAGTATACAGTATCTCATTATCACAGGGTTTCAAACCCCATTGAAAGTGAATGACGGAGTATCATTGATGCTTTATTAATGCCTTCACATTGTTCATTTGCTGTCTACACAAATGTTCATGTGTATTTCTCTCTTTAATACTTGTTTTCTCATTTATACATCTTGATTTGCGAACCCTTAATTAAGCGATGACTATTTTGTTTTTATTGTATGAATCATTTTAATAAATTAGAAGTCCTGTGTTTGTTAGGTTATTTATTTATTTTTTTTTTTTAACTAGTGTTGCTGCTAGGCATGCCACATTTCACAGGAGTAGGTGCAAAGCATTGTTCCATAGCCACGAAGGTTAGTTGTCTCTAATAAAGGTAGTCATGACAATTCTGTCTAAAAACCTCGCATTAAATTAAGCCTATTTTACATCTGAATAAATATGTTGGAACATAATGATCGAATGGTGAAACATACTGCTAGAATCAAAATGGTTATTTCGTTACCATGGGAGATGCACAGATCATTACACTTGTTTAAAAGGGCATGGCACATACTGAGAAGCAATTATTTCACAATTTATTTTTTAACATTGTACAGTACAGTAGGTTTGTAGTGATCAGCACAAGTACATGCATGTGCACCAAATGACTGCTGCCTTCACAGAAGGTAAGTGGAACTGTGTATATGAGTACGCTGGCCAACTGTGTGACATTCAGTTGTGATGGCCAATTAGGGGTTAAATGCCCCTCTATATACTTTTAAAAGAACACCACACCTTTTTGTATGGCTGTCCTTTGGTTTACTTTATGTCAAAGTAGTGTACATATTTGCATATAAAACTATGACTATACAGCTGAAAAAAACACAATTGTATATTCTAATTTTGAAACAAATAAAACCCATGATTGGTTTACCACAATCTAGTAATTATGAGATGATAAAATTATAGCTGGAAATGACTAAATCGATAATAAAGTACTGAAAAAAAAAAAACCTTGCTATATTCATTTTGTATAGATTGTTATAAAAGTAATGGTTCTCTGACAATATACAGATAGCAGCTTTGCATATTATTTTAAAATATTTTCTTTGTGGCTTCTAAAATGTGGGCCGATAAGTAGCAACAGAACTAGGAAAGGTTGAGTAGTAGTGTTCATTGTAACTGTATGTAACTATCAGCAATATTATTTATGCAAAATTTATCAACAATACATTTCGCCACTTCATTAATTACAAAAAAAAAAAAAATCAAATCAAATGCTTAGATACTACAGCTAATGTAAAAAAGTAATTTTTCTACAATTCATCGTGTCTATAAGAAGCAGAAATGCAATGCAACCACAGGAAATGAGTGTGGAGTAGTAAAGTCCATGCCAAGCCCTGTTCAGCCCTCCTGACCCATCTATGCAGGATTCACAGACCCGCGCTGGTGGATTCTCTTCAGTCTATTGGCAGCAGCGACTACATAGAAATGTTTCTGCCAAAAAAAAAAAAAAATACATTGTTTTTAAGCTACTGTGAACAATTGGTCCAATCTTAATGTAATTGCTGCCCAGCCTTTTATAGCTTAGAATCTTTGGTTCTACTTCAACAGAAAAAAAGAGGTTCAACAGAAAAAAACAGTGATTATGTTGCTCGTGCTAAGCAGAGGTAAGAAAACAGATTTTAAAACCTGAAAGCTAGTCATTTAAATGATGCATTATGACTCGGTCCCTATCTGAAGTTTAGGGAATTAATGTGCTGTTCAGACCACTGTAAAACAAGACATATTTGTTTGAGCCCAAAATTATTTTTTCTTAAAATCGTAAACTATAATTTTTTGCAAAATTAGCCAAACGACTTTTTTTTTGTGTGAGTGGTGTAAATCTAACTATTAGTTATTTGATCTGCTAAAATATACAATTCTGTGAAGTCAGACATCCATTCCTTTTGCATAACAGCAAAATCAAAAACCACAAATATTACATTTGCAAATACCAGTTGATCTGACGCAGAACCAATTACCTTCCACTGTCGATGAGCCAAGTAACTCTTTAAACGAAGCTGAGACTTGAGAAGAACTTGGCACCTTTTCGCTTTCTCTGCTAAGTTGTTCAACCAGTCATGCTTCAAGCATCCAGTGGCACTCATTCGGCTGCTGTTAAAGAAAGAGAAGCCTGCACTTTAACCCTACCTGTGTACTTGAGGAGATTAGAAAAAAAAACAAACAAGAATTGCTCAGTGGTATATATTTGTCTTTTTGTATTATCCTCTTATTGTGTTGTACTGGAAATATTTCATACAATCGGTCAATATCCATTGTGTTGAACAGAAATTTGAATGGCTTGAGGCATTAGTTATTCCATAGTCTGTACGTAGTTAACTAGTTTGTCTCATTGTCATTGTCTCATTCCGAAAAATAGAGCGTTACATGCCCCCACATGTTGTTACAACTGTTTAAATAATTAAACTGTTTAAGTAATTTTCCTTTTCATTGTTAACATCCTGACTTTTCTGTTCGTACCATGGATTGTTATGGTTGTGATACCTGTTTGACAATGTGGGTAATAATCCATATACTACAGTGCACTAGAGCAGACGTGTAACGCTATATTTCCGGGAACCCCACAACCTACTCTTTAAGGGGCTTTCACCTGGGTTCAGGAGCTGGTTTAAACTTCTAGTTGTCTGACAAAGATATATATATATATATATATATATATATATATATATATATATATATATATATATATATATATATATATATATATATATATAATAGGCTAAACCAGCCAAATCGCAATCTAGTTGCCCCTTTGGATCCAGTTTCCTTCCTTCTGTTTTTCTGGAAATGCACTGCTATGCACTAGATATTTCTATCACAGGCAACTAAAATTGAAGAGCAGCTCCTGAACTAAAAGTCAGAGCACAGAGAATAAAAATAGTATGGGTGTAATTGCAATAAGAACAATTGCAAACATCATGGAAAGGGAAGGGGTTGGGAAAGTAGTCTGTTAAGCTCCTTACTTTTTATAGGCAGCAAATACTGTATGCCAGTTAGATGAGTATTTTGGATATAATCCACGCAATTGATTGAAAATGTACTCTGCTCTCTTCAAAAATGTATGAAATGTTCTCAGTAAAGGGTCATGTTATCCAGCTGCAGTCCTACTTCAGCACAAACTGGAACATGAGCATGCTTTAGAATTATCACTACAAATGAGTTGCAGTGTGTCCTGTGAAAGCCCCGTTCATTACTAGAGATCATTGCAGCCATTTTGCAGCCACTGCTTGCCAACCAAAGCTGTGAAGCAACATATTGTACTAAGACACAACAATGGGGTGCCTTGGAAAAAAAACCTCTGTGAGTTCATTAAAAACAAATCAATACGAGGGTCTCTTGAAATGAAAAGATTGATCATTCCAGCAAGAATCTGTAAAAAGAAGCAGTGGCAGCATTAGCGAAAGAGCATATTGATGTTCAAATTATACAGGGAACAACAAGATTTCACTTAATGGTTATCCTATGTGGGGAGTAAAAAGAAGCCGATCTGGCCTGGTGGAGATCGTTCTAAAAAATGGGTCTATCTGCTATATCCCCTTCGGTCACAAATTCTTTATTAAATGTTTTGAAAGCTAAACTTAAAGGGATGTACTGGTTCATGCTCCTGTCAGTACTCTAAATGTTAAGTATGGGGCATACCATTTTTCGGACACTAGCAACCTAGAGATGAAGTCTTTGGCCTCCGCAGAGACATTTCCAAATGAGTCGGAGTCAAACTCGCAGCTGCCATGGAGGATATTATTCATGGTGTCCGTGTCGTTATCTCCAAGGAAAGGAGACATCCCACTCAGGCTGGAAAAAGCACATTGTCGTTACAGACCAGTCCAATGCTCCAAATCACGCTGTTACTAAGCAGAAGTAGGACATACTTCAGGGTATTTTTAGTTTCCAATGACTGACAGATTTGCAAAAGAACAGACAATCCAACTGCAGGCATGTATGTATTACAAGCATACTAATTTACAGGTGATGAGCAAAATGCCTCCTATAAAGCCAGATACCAAAGCGATTTGTATGATTTTTACATCACACCCAATGTACAGTCTACCATTTTTTCTCATGTTTATAAATAGCATTAAAAGATTATACTGACTTAGGGACCCAAGGATGCAAATATCCTTTAAATCAATGTTTAAGAAACAGTCAGCATTTCCCAGTGACACATACAGCATATACGTGATAACTCCTACACTCCACATATCAGTAGGGAATGAAACAAAGTCGTAGTTCACCACTTCTGGGGCCAGGAACTCAGGGGTGCCGAAGTTAACTTTCAGCTTCTCACGGGGTCTGTACCTGTCCCAGAAGCAAAAATGTAATCAATTGATCACAAAAAATTGCATTCCATTCATAATGCATGCCAAGTTCTCTCATTAATATATAGTTGCACTGTTACAGCTGAAGAAGTTCCACTTTTTAAGACATTCAACCAGGTTATGGGAATTGGGCTTAACCACAGGAATAACTGCATGCTTTCTACCCCTAGTACAATGTGCGTGTACATGCATAAGGCTTTGCTTATCACTTCTTTGAGGATTTATCTGGTATAAAGTTTAATAAGTCTTGTATAGCTCATTGACATATAATGGCTATTTATTTTACCACTGTCAAAGCTGCAATGTAGGAACCTATAAAGGCAGCTAATTATCTACCAAAAACAGCTTCAGTGCATTCAACACTCTGCTACTCTGTAAAGGGTATAGGTTGAGCTAATCAACCCCTGGAATTAATGAAGGGTCACTTCTTACCTTCTTGCCAGTCCAAAGTCAATGATTTTTATTTGATTTCCTGTGTGGTTTACACATAAAATGTTTTCTGGCTAAAAAGAATTAAAAAAAAAGAAAGTAGAAAAATATTTGTATTTTTAATATATATATATATATATAATTATATATACATATATTTATTAGTATAATTATATATTATTATATATATCTTATACCCATAAAAAATACTAAAATAACACAGTATTATTTAAATACTCAAAATTCGAATGCAAATAATGTGATTATGCTAAAGAAAAAAAAGCATACAGCTAATGTAATCATTAATGATGTACCCTACCTTGCTTTTTACAAAACCAGTTTATTACCTTGTTCATATATTTTCAATAGTTTAACCATTGGTACCAGGCAGGGAGACAGAACATGGTGTTATACACATTTATTTTCTTGCAATACACACAAGGTGATTTAAAACTGAGCTCCACCACATTGTCCAGAAAGTCAGGCGTGATGTTTGAGCCTTACCTTCAGGTCTAAATGGAGAATGTACTGCTGATGTAGGTACTGAACTCCCTCACAGATCTGTTTGGTAAATACGATGGCATCCAGTTCAGTGAGCTGATAATTATCGATGATTCTGTCAAATAATTCTCCTCCACCAATACTGCAGAACGGCAACAAAACAAGCGGTGAGTAGACTTTCCATCTACTGGCCTGGCAATTTAAACTAGAACAATTGTTTTTCTTCATGTTTTTATTACACTTGCTGTGTAGTTACAGGCATCAGAACAGATCTCAGTGTGAATGTGTACAAGATCACTGATTTGTACACTATCGCTGTTTGCGATGCTGCAAATGTGAAGTCTGTAAATCAGCTTGGATTTTTCCTCTTCACAGAGAAAAACCACAAGAACGCGAGGAAAGCACCAATTTAAAAAGCTTTTGCTATGATACAAAAATGTCCCCGTTCTGTAGAAGAAATAAAAGTAGAAAACTGCTCCTATCATCAATTATAAGGGCTTATACAGTCTTCCATTTAGTTTTATTGGAACCAGTTTTGCCTTGGAGAAAAAAAAATAGATAAACTGTAACTTATGGGTTCTTTAGTTTACTTTAGAAAACCAAAAAATTATATTAAGACCTCTCAGGGCATTGGGGTTTAATAGAATCTTCTTAAGTTAACGGTCACAAAATGCCTGCATTAAATGAACTGAAAACAAAAGAAAAAAAAATAACTTGATACTACATTCGCCTTTATTATGTTGCTTTAATAACCCATTTAACCCATATAAACATAGATAAAGATATAGATATGGAACTGCATAGCTCTAACAGGTGGCTAGAGGTGCAATTAAGAGTTCTACAGTTATCTGTGCATCAGCTTAGCATCTGTTACAAGTACTCTGTGTGGGTGCGCAATTATTTATGATGAAAAATGTTAGAATTGAAAAACTTCCAAACATACTATTCCATAATCAAAGTCAGATTGTTCTTGGACTCAAAGGCATCATACAGCTGGATCAAATTGACGTGATTTAACTGGTTCATGACACCAATTTCATTCTTGACGTCATCCTTAATCAGAGAAAGAAAATAAAAAGACAAACATCATAAAATAATCCACTGTATTTCCTAACACCTCTTACAACTGTGGTGGGAGGGATCCTGGATGCAAAGGGTTAATGGTTAAATGTATTCCCAATTGCATAGCACTCAGTGTTGATTTGGCTCCAATTGGCATACAATACAAAGTAGTTTGATTATTGTTGCAGTTCCTTCATATTTCAGCAGGTGGTGCTAGTAGGTAAGTGTAAATCTTTAGGACAGCCCACTGTTCTGATATATTATTGAATCAAGTCCCCCCACCACTTCCCATAAACCCCTCAAATAACTTGATTAAGTTTAAAGGCCAGTGTTCAGTGTAGCTACATTTAAGGTACTGGTTATGCTATTTAAATCAAGCTTGTCCAGTTTTTAAATAAAAAAAAAAAAAAATGTTTCACAAACTTGGAATGCAAATATCTTGTTGTTTAAATGTCTTGCCCCGATAACTTGTTTTTTGCATTTATGATCACATTACTAAAAAGATGGTATTGTCATGGAACATTGTACCCAGATATGTTACATCAAAGTCACTATCAGTGTCCGATATGTACAAACTTTGAAGGTACTGTATAAACAATGCTCGGTTGTTGTGAAACCATTCTTACTATGGCCCTTGTTTGTTATTTAAAACACCAGTAAGGTAAAGTTGTGTCTTGTGAATGGAAAGGTTAAGTGCAGTTAAACAGGATTGGAAGGTTCCAGAACAAACCCATCAATGGAGACTCAGACTGTGTCAGTGTGAGATAGCTATGAATAGAATGTGCAGATGGACATCCATAAATCAGCTTCACAGGAACTACAAGCCCTGTGTGTCTGCCCATGTATCCTTGATTCACTGCTTACCCTGTCCTTCAAGCCTTTAACTTGTATTATCTTGGCAGCCAGCATGAGGCCAGATGACAGCTCTGCACACTTGTGAACCTGGCCGAATCGTCCCCTGTCAACACAAACACACACAGACAAGCCATAAAGTGATTTTCCCTAGAGTGTGAGATAGAGGAGATGGAAATAAGAATACTGCATATACAGATTCACATTCTAGATCGTTAAATAAATGGGAAATCATCGTGAAAATATACACTGCCCGAGTCTGCAGTGCTAAAAATATTTGAATCTGTGCTGGTTTATAATTTTTGGAAGTGGGACATTTGTTGCCAGTTTCACCTCATTTGGAGATTTCACTTAAGTAAACAAAGTTCTGGTAAGGCTTTCACTCCTGGTCGTTGATCATTGTTAGAAAAGAGATTTCAGGGTACAACTGCTCTTGTGAGACACCTGAGCTTGCTTATTATATTTTTCAGTAACAAAGATCGACTGCAAAATGAATGACAATGCAATTATATATAAATAATAAAGAGACAGGACTGAAGTAGTGAAATAGAAACCAACAATTTACTTCTAATTTTTTTTTAATACCTGAGAAAAAAAAACAGGAAAGAGAAGAGAAGCCACAACTATCAATTTATTAATTTTCTTATCAAAGTCTCCTGTCGATTTTAGTCATTTCATATGTGGGCCTGACATTAGTTATACCCTTAATTCTTGCCCCTCTTCTAATTATTTAACCTTAAAATCCAATTCATGTTGAGTGTTGACATGTTTTCGTGAAAGTATTTGGCCTTCTATAAAGAGCACAGGCCCTTTTCAGAATTCTAATCTGTTTTTAGATTTTAGTTGCGCCAGCTATAGAAATATAACCAGGGGCAGCAGCTGGGAGATGTCTGCAAGCGAGCAGGCCTTCTATAACAAACTGCTTCAAGTTCACCTTGGACCTATTTCTATTCTTAAGATTTGTCCAGGGTCAAGGGAATTAAAGTAAAGACCTTTACCTCTTACTGTTACTTTAGCAACGTAGTGCAAAGTAACACTCCACTGGAAATAATAAAAAAATACCTTAGCATAGCCTCTGTCTGGCTAATTTCAAGCTCTTATTTTATATTTTATGGCTTCCTTTACAGTCTGCAGTCTTTTTTTTGTATTTTGAAACCAGTTCCTGGCATCTTTCTGGAGATAATTTTGCCCATTCTTCAACATGTAGAGCTTTGAGTTCTGTAAGTGACTTTGGTTTCCTTTTTACAACAGCAGCCTTCAAGTCAATCCACAACATCTTGATGGGATTCAAGTCTGGGGACTGAGATGGCCAATCCATAACTGCAATCTTCCTTTTTTCAGAAATTCCTTTGTAGACTTCGCAAAATGCTTAGGGTCATTATCCTCCTGGTATACAAACTTCTGTCCAATAAACTTTCTAGCACTGAGTAACAAATGAGAGTGCAAAAAGTCTTGGTATTTTGCAGAATTCATTGATCCTTCCACAATACAAAGACCCCCAGCGCCTGAGGAAGAAAAACAAGCCCATACCATCACACAACCTCCATGTTTAACAGTGGGCATGATGAACGTTTCTTTAAATTATTCTCCTCTCTTCCTCCAAACATATGTTTGCTTTCTTGGTAAAGAAAATTTATATTTTGGATTTGTCTGACCATAAAATTTGGTTGAAGAAATCATCAGGTTTCTTCAAGTATTCAATAAAAAAACTCCAATCACTTTCTTTTGTGCATTGTTTTTAACAAAGGTTTGCATCATGGTTTTCGCCCAAGGGTATTCATCTTATTAAGGTATCACTGGATTGTTCACTCATGAATTTCTTGACCATCTTCTATCAATTCTTGTGTCATATCTTTTGCAGTAATCCAATGATTTTGCAGGGCTGCTGGAATGATTCTTCTATCAGATTTTGCAGAAATCTTTCTTAGTCTTCCACACCTGGAGCTAGTTACAGTAGTTCCTTTCTCCTGTGTTTGTCAATAATAGCCACACAGTGTTTTTTGGTAAACTGAGTCTTTGTGCTATTTTCTGGTATTTTCTCATTTTTCTTTTAGTTGTATCACTGCCGTTTTGAGATTGTTGCTGTACCCTTTAGTTTTAATCATTTTTGAATGTTACCTCACTCCCTACCTCACTGTTCACCTAAGAAAAAGACATAACTGGATCTATATTATTAGTCTAAACTGGTACATTTTAACAGCCTCTCTCTCTTTAGACACCACTGTAATAAAATAAGTAATTGATACAACTTACCCTCCTAAGAGCTCACTCTCAATGAGTGAGTAGTACGAGGTAACTGCCATGTGCTTGGCACTTACAATACGATGTTCAAAAGGCGCTGGTTGAGACGGGGTGTCATCTAAAAAATAGAAATAATTCACATTAATGCACTCCAAATGTTTTCTTCTGAGCAATAAATAGTTACACTTGACTTACAAGTCAATAAACACCTACGGAAAAACAAGCTGAATTTACCCATTGCTTACTTTAAGCCTGACCATCAAAATGGTTGCCAGTTAATGGGCTAAAAATCACACTTACAGTTCATCCTTATATACGTTTTAACTACAAACACTGTAGTGTAAATAGCTGCATATCCAAACAGAATCCTGGTACTTACCAATGATAACTCTCAATGCTTTTTGAGGTTCAGCATCTGTCACAGCTTTAGTGTGTGAGGTCTCCTCAGATTTAGTCTCCAATTCTACTTTGGTTTCTGTTGCTGAAGTCTTCTTCTCAGGCTCAGTTTGTTGTACAGAATTGGTCGACTTTGGTGACTCAATTTTGGAGAGTTTTTCAGCCTTATTTTTCTTGACACTGTCATTGTCTATATTTTGTGCTTCACTGGCCTGGGTTTTCTTCTCATTCTGGGTTTTGGCTGGGGCTGTATCCTTTAGGGGGGGTATGGGAACTTCAAGGTCTTTTTCAGAGCCTGTATCTTTGTTTTTTATCAATAGTACAGCGCTTTTGGAGGTTTTGCAGACCTCTTTTTTCTCTACCTGTGGTTTTTTGGCTCCTTCAACGTCATTTTTAGAGCTTTTCTGAGCTGCTTCTTGCTGCTGTGTAGTTGAATGAGCTCCTTGTTCAGCCAAACAAGGCTTCCTTTTTAGTTCACTGGGAATGTTATGCTTAATAACAGGATGCCTAAATTAAAAACACATTGCAAAGTTTAACAACAAATACATTAGAGCTCATAACATGCACATTGAAACAAATAATAAAACAAATATATATTTTTTTTTTTTACCTTGTTAAAGCAAAACTGTTAGCAGTCCACAGTTATTTTATGCACAAGTTACACATACACAATCGAACGGCAGACAGGGTCCTGTTTCATGATTAAAAGAAGAGCTGCATTTAGACCTGCCAAAATTCACATTTTTTGATTGACCCCTAAAGAAATATGTACATACATGCTGGTGCTTGTCACTTAACAGTCAGGATAAAAAAGGCAGTAAAAATAGCAGAAAAGCCTTTATTTGCAGGCGCATCGTGATTATTTTGTGTTTTGATTAAGTCTTGGTTCGAAGATGAAGGTTTCAGTTTGTCTGTACATACGAGCAATTTGGTAAATGAGTTAGCAAGGATTTGAATAAAAGTGCAGCCTTTGAAGAGAGCATCTACTGTATTTGATTGTGTACAGTACCTTTCTCAGAGTTTTTCTAATAAATTTTTTTATGAGACTGGTTGGAACTTGCCCATGGTGACAACACATTAGAACGCATTTGCAATTTAGAGGGTTCAAAGGATTTGGCAACTCTGTTTAAAGATTATGAAGTGTGCTTTTCAAAAGAGGTAGCTTCTGTTTGATGGGAATCTTTTGTTTGCACAAATATCATAACTGCATGCATTAGATTAAAAGCTGATGAAAACATTTTAATTACCACTCAAGAGATGTTGCAGTAGCCTCATTCAGCTCTGGTTTGGCAGCGGAGGCTGGAGTCTGGGTCTCCCCTGTTATAAAAGCAATAGTGATCTCCTTTTTCTGATAGTCGGGTCCATCAGGGTCATCTGTGTTCGCTCTAACATCATGCGTTTCTTTAATAAAGGTCTGTGTTCGAGTGGGTTCTTTGCTTTTGATGGTGACCTCCTTGGGTTTCCGAGACGGTTTATTCTCTGCTGTATGTTTGGTGCTTGTGATACTGAGCTCTGAGCTCTTGGTCTCAGCGAGCTCTTCTGTGGATGTGATAGGAGCTATGGGACTTTCATCCACTTGATTGTCGGATTGAGATTGAAGAGCCGAGTTGACCCGTTCATCTGTTTTAGTTGGCTGTTTCTTCACACCTGTATCATCTATAAAATAAAAAAAGCAGGACACATGTTTGAATCCAAAAGTAACCACTGTATATGACAAAAGTAATCACTGTATGTGACAAAAGTAACCACTGTATCTGACAAAAGCTACATCAAAGATGTGGAAACATGCAGATTACATGAATTGAACTACTCACTGCCTTTATGATTATAACACATGTTCTGTTTTCATTATTTACATTTCATACATATTTTTTTCAAAATGTATTGCTTATAAACATTGAATGATGCTCCTTTTCTCCCAAGTATAGAAGGTGTTCAGTAACGTTACATTTCCATCTGCCTCTGAGACGACTTGAAAGCAATTTGAAATTAGACTAATTTATTTCCATCGTCAATTACAATTGGACTCTGTGAACCCCAGTTAAGAATGTGGGCTGGCAGAAATCGAAAGGCAGGTTTTAAATATCCAATATGCAAAAAAATAATAAAAAATATGTAGGCTGATCATGAAGGCTGTGAAATATATTTGGAAGTTGGTGAATTAATTTATAAATAGCAACTGTACAAAAACATCATACAGTAAAAACAGCTGACTGTTTGACTTTTGTGTTTTGTCCAGGTTCAGATTGGATTACAGATCGTAGATTATAGAAGACCGGGATGAGATGAGTTTTACTGACTGGTTTCATGGTGCAGATGGAAACTTGGCTGAGCGGAGGCTTGTAACCCTAAAGTGCCCTCAGGAGATCTCCTGAACTCCGCCTGAATTGCTCGATTGCAGAATTCAACTTTGGGCTTTGCATCCGTTTCCTTTTTCTGTCAAAAAAACAAAAGAACACATAACAGTGAATTATTATTTCCATTATAAAACAAACAACAGTGAATTTCTAACACATAGTTATACATGTACAATCCCCGAAGGAAAAAAAGGTGTTTTAGAATTATAATGTTGTTTTTTTATTTTGTTTTATTTATTTATTTATTTGTATTTCTAATGTTACTAGCCATTAGAGTATGGTTAAGGTCTATCTTTACTTTTCTGCTGTTTAAAAACACAAAAGCATAATCTGAGTCTACTTTTAGAGACATTGATTAAAAATAAATAAATAAAATAAATGACCAGTATATGCCTACAGAAGCTCAGAAGATATACACATTTTTGGCCTGTTAGGGGTTTTTCAATTTTGGTAAATGTAAGCAATGTATTCAAATACTTGGCCCATAGTATTATTATTATTTTTTTTTTTTTTTTGTATTCCACCCCAGAATGGATGGTGCAAGTTTAATTTATTATTTGGTAGTGCACACTGGATACATACTTAGCACAAATTTCTGAATTACGGACTTCTCAGTGAAGCAGCTCTCGACAGAACACGGCTGTCTTTGGGTGCCTATAAGCAGCTGAGGGTCTATTCTCTACTAGGGTTATTTCATTTTCTTATAGTTTTGCTTTGTAAAGTATGATTAGGCATTTACAGTTATAAGTGGAATACTGGAATTGTAACAGACAAGAATATGTTATTTGGACTGTGCATTAATTGCTTAGGTTATCACTATATAATAATAAATAATAATAATAATAATAATAATAATAATAATAATAATAATAAAATTACATGTTTTTCAGAATTACATTTCACCAACAAATGTTGCCTTCAAAGTTTTGTGAAGTTGGGATTATTACTGTATTTCTAGTGTCTCTCCTTTTTAGCTGTGGTTATTTAGCTGTTATAATTCACCTTTTCATGCTGCTGCAGTGCAGAAAGAAGTTGTAATTAACCAATAAGACAATTTATTTATTTTGTATTCAACTTATAAGAAATTCAAATATTCATACAATGCACAAAATATTCTTTTGACATTCAAATAAAAATCTGAAAAAAAGAATGACTATTTGACTAGATTTCTAAAATCCATAAATTACAAAATAAATCACAAATATTGCATAATTACAAATTTATTGCATTGCATAAATATATGAATATATATATATATATATATATATATATATATATATATATATATATATATATATATATATATATATATATAACAAACATTCTGTGGCGGTTGGTGTTATAGCTTCATTCTAATCATATATTAGGGTAAAAACAATCAAATCTTCCATACAAACTGACCTCTTCTGTGTTTTCTGAAAGACTGCCTTTCCTCCAGGGAACTGTGCCCTTGAGGATATAGGCCAATATTTTAGAACTTTTGAAGATCTCGCCAACAAATGTAATGACTCTGTCTGTGGTGGAGACAGAGAGTTCAATCACATCAATTTTCTCTCTTTGCTTGTTTGTTTCCTGTTGCAGGGACTTCAGCAGGTTCACGCTTTCAGTGCACAGAGCCTTGATCTCATTGTATAAACTCAGCTCTCCCTGCTTCAAATGATCTTCTCCAGAGCTTGGAGGTTCCTTTGCTGGCTTCAGTCTTGCTATGCCATTTTCCAGGTTCCTGATGCTCTGGTAGACTGCTTCAAGCTTCTTCATGACTTCCGCCTGACTTTTCGAAATTTTCTCCACTTTTTCATCCAGAAGATTCAGCTTATTGTCTATGGCACTGAGACTAGTGCCGGGCTTTTTCATGGGTGAATTTGTCCTGGTTCCACCAGCACGGTCCAAAGTGCCACCTTCATACATTTTGGCGATACATGCCGTAAGAGACATCTGTTTATTCATTTTTCCAATAGGACGTCTGTTTCACATTCAACCATGCACTTGCTTTTTTTTTTTCTTCTCCCACAATTAGCCAGGCTTTTAAGGGTTAATGTTCTTTCCACAGCAGAAGCTCTTCTGGGACTGATTCTCTCTTTGTGCCAGTGGAATGACACTACTCTTAAATAAACACCTCTGCTTTGATATGCTATCCGTTTTAGTTTTCTACAAGGCTTTTAAATGAACTACTATGGTATGCACAGGCCAAATACTTTCTCTCCCTTGACGTCACCAAAACATTTAAAATTGTTTCTGAAGAGGCTGTTGATTGCCGGGCATTTGAGGAATTACCTTTTCGCAGTGCAGGCATGCAGTAGAGCAGAGCAAGATGTTCAACTGGAGGCAAAGGTTTGTTTTCTTGCTTTTTTCCTACCTCAAGCATATTTCTCCAGTGTTTGCATTGAGCAGGAATGAGTTGGTATTATTGACTCAGAGATAGCTACAGCTGTTTTACTGTAGCAGTCATGGAGAACACATGTTCTCAAATGGTGTTAATGCAACTAACGCAAAGTGCATTGGCTGCCACCCCAAATTAAAAATAAACCTCTCTGACAATGGAATGAAAGGCTGGTCTGGCACACCAGTATCTAGATTGCTCAAGTTAATTTAAATCCTGATAAGGTTGTTTATTTAAGGGGAAGTTCCATGGAAAATTACTTCATAGTTCTTTAATTCCATATATCTCACCATTTGATGGAGGGTATTGTTTTTCACATCTGTCTCATCTTGTCTTCACCACTTTTTCACAATTTTTTTTTTTTTTTAAATCTCTCTTGCGTCTTCTCGGAGCCTTGAAGCTGTTGCATGCTATGGTCATGTGATCAGTCACTTAAGAAAATACTCAATGAGATTTACTACTGCCAATGTAGCAATCAGTTTTATTACTACAATGTGTAGAAACTGAAACAGTGTCACCTTTTCATTAGCTTTGAATATGAGGAGTTAGCCCAAGTGGATATAAGACACTAACATGTTACATGACCATAGCAGGACAGCAAGATGATTTGGTTGAGGACATTTTGGTAGCTCCTGATATTTGCTTATAATGGTACATATCGATTTCACCAACCTGTCATGAAAATATTTAATACAAAAGCTTGCCCTACTAATTAAGAGACCAGCAACAAAAATATTTTACCGCTAAGAAGAAATCCCAGAAGATGGAGGCACCAGGCAATGTTCAGGACTCTATTAACATGTTATGAGGAAGGGTGGAAGCAGCCAAAGAGTAAGTAACAGGGTTCCGAAACATATAGTGTTACACGTGCTGCTAGAACTGTTAAATAACACGCCTGTAATCTTTCTTTTAATTGTTAACATCCTGAAAACTTTTTACACTTATAACTTTCAAGTCTTTTCAAAGATCCTTTCAAAATGCCCGCTCTAGTCCACTGACAGTGTAAGGATTGTTGCCTACATTGTCAAACAGGTAACACAGCAAGAAAAAACAGACTTTAAAGTTATAAAAGTAAAAAGTTGTCAGGCTGTTAACAATGAAAAGAAAAATGACAGGTATGTTATTTAAAAAGTTGTAGCAACACGTGGGGATGTAGAACGTTATATTTTTCAGAACCCCGCTACTTACTCTTCAATGCCAGGTTTGCATTGAACTGGTGTACCGTTTAACAGATTAGAATAGTTCATTTAACTTGGCTTGTTAGAGAATCCCAATATAGCGTGACAAACAGATCTGGGTACTGGTTTGTTTATGCACAGTTGCTTAGAGATGTATGCTCTGTGTCCAACCCTTGACATTTTAGCAGAATATATCAAAGTAAAAGTTAAATTAAGTATTACAATTTTGTCAGGTGTGCATAAATGGCATATATCACTTGATCATATGTAACAGCTACTTATGAAATGTAACAAAATGTAGACACTTCATAAAGTGCCCCATTTTTTGTTTCTTACAACAAAACATAAAAGAATATAATTTTCCTTACATGTAATTTAAAAAGATAATTAAATAATTGTTTAAACCTTATTTTAAACAAGCAATACAATGATCAATTATATTACGCAATGGCAAGGACCCTATTACTTATTTCAATGGGTTATGTGATGTCATAGCTGACACGGGACATCAGAGGACATTACCATGGTTCTTTTGGAACCTAGTTTTGTTAGCTGTTTCTTTAAAATCATTTTCAGGTTTGCAGAATTTCCAAGAATATATTTCTCTCTTACAAATCCTCTATGAAAAAATTACATTTTTTTTTTAAATTGCAAATATCCAGCATTGATTTCCACCTGTTTTAGATGCTAATGAATTTTTCCAGTTACCTAAAATAGTCATTTGTTTTGTTCCTGAAGGGCAGTTTATATGAATTTCTATTGATAATAATTACATTGGAGCCACAACATATTAAAAGCCTAGTGAAAGCATTGTAAATGAGAATGGTAAATAGCTAAATGACAGAACACATCCACACTTAGATAACATACTGTGTTTGCTTGTCATCTCTACCCAGTATAAGGAATTTATCTGATAACTGATGTAAACAAAAAACTGGCTCAACAGCCAATCAACTGCAAACTGCCCAAAGTATCCTAGTTTGGTGGCACAGTTTGTTCATGTAATCTCAATTTAGAATATGGTTTCCTTTACCAAGAACAAGACTTGAAATGAAAGCCATGATGGTTTTTTCAGTACAGCCAGTATTCTGTGACCCTGGCGTTGATCCCTACCCAGGACAGACAGTACAAATCCTGACTGGTTGAGGTAAGCTGTCCATCTGCCAATAGTTTTGATAGGTCTCAGATTGCAGCAAACAGAAGAATATAGGCCAAGCTATATATAGCATACACTATCACCCAACCTTACATTTGATTAGCCCATTGGCCTAGTGCAGTGGTTTCAAACCTTTTTTATAAACTGTACCCCTTCTGTCTGGAAGTTTCAGCTCAAGTATCCCTTTCCAATAATCACTTTTCTGATAGGTAACACAATAAAAGGAAAAATAATCTGAATATATAATTTATGTCACAACAGTGTGGGACTGACAAACTGATGGTTTAGAACACAATACCAAACAATAATTCTTAAAACAAGCCTTTGGGTAGACAGAATCAAAAGGCAGTATATGGGAATCTCTTCAGAAACACACATGTTCGCTTTCTAGTCAGCAAAGTTATTATAAATAATCCCAAATAGTGTGCACTGTGATTGTTTATCACGTTACCATTTACTTCCCATCTCAGCATAATTATGTGTGCCGTTCAATGTTTACAACATCATTAACCTTAAGATAAAAACTATAACAACTAACAGTGATACACTTATTAAAGCCAACATAAATATGATCCAAAAGAACTCTGTATAACTTTCTGTGTTTCCTTCCTTTGTTTGTCTTTCACAAGTAAGAAATGGATGAATTTTTGACTTGAGAAAAGATATACAGGTAATCCAGATGTACTCTTATCAAACACTGTAAATAAATTCAACCAGCCGCTATTGCTTTTACTAAAATGCAGCCGTGACTAAATCAAACAAAACACGAGTTGAAAACTGCAAAGTTCATGAACACTACTGTGCACTCTCCATAGGCAGAATCGCCAGATGTCTACTTCACCTATCCTAATATCAGTGTGGAAATCCACTCAATTGAAATCACGCTTGCATACAGGTGTATGTTTATTTTGAAGCTATGCTATACTAACCTTTGAGCTGCAAAACAAAAATGAAATATTTATGCATAGTGGTTTAGAGACAATATATAATACAGTTTTAAAAAATCAATTTAAGATCATTATTTTGTTTCTGAGTCATCATGCATACCCCCTATGATCCTTAGAAGTGCCCCAAGGGTATGCCTACCCCCGGTTGAAAACCCCTGACCTAGTAGATATATAGCAGTTAAGCAAAAAAAAACTGCCATAACACTGTCAATAGGAGAGAACTGATGTTTATGTCTTTGATCTATAAGTGTAGCACACAGAGTCCTTAGATATATCATTATATAATTAGATGAGTGCTATAATTAAAATTGATCTGCTCTTTACCTTCAACAACTCAAGATGAAAACATCAATGATCCCGTCTGAGGAGCTCTGTGTCAGTAGAAGTAGCTCTTGAGTGGAATAATTAAAAGGTTATCATGTTGTATTGCTTTCAAGCTGAAATGTCCCATGTTATCGTGTTATTGAAGTACACTTTTCTAAGCTTTAATCATTGTCTGCCAAAGTACAGTAGCTGGCAGACAGACCCACCTCAACAGAATAGCAAACAAATATCTCCTGATTTTTAAACAGTCACATATTCCTTTTGTTTAGTGTGAAGTTCAATAGTCGAATGACTCGTATCTATAGTGAAATGTGCGTTTAATGAATCCCGCTGCTGCTGTAAACCTGTTTCCTGCTTTTGCTTTTAGAATTTAGCTGGATGGATTTTCCCGATTCACAAATTCTGCTGCTCACTGGCATAGCAGCAGATTTCAATGCAACATTCTCATCTACAGATAATGTGAATTCACAAAGGAATTTTTGCCACAATGATTGCTTAACCCTAGTTTATAAATCACGCTGGTCAATGCCAGTATGGAAAGTGTAAAAATAAGACTGTAACTTTCCCCCCAAACCCAAGTATATCCATTATCACCAGTTAATCACCTACTGCTATTATTTCACTTGGTGCCAGTAATACAAACTGCAGTATATATTGTACATTGAGTCCATTGTGTACTCATGAGGTTTAAAGAGGTGGTGTCAGTAATTCCAATGTTAAGCATGTATAATGAATTAATACAACTCTCAAGTTTCTTTTAAATTCATGTAATGTATCCAGTCAACACCCATTCGATACACAGGACACACCATATTAAAACCTTAGTTATGTCCGTGATCATCGAGGTTCCTTACTGCGTATCTCAATTCTTTTCCTGTATCACTTACTTTTCTTTCATTTCATTACAATTCCAATGACATTAAGTGATTTTGTTTGTATTCCTTTGAGAACTCAATATCTGGCTTACAATAGCTAGAACATCCTAGCTTTTTTCTGTGTAAACCTTAAAAAGAAAGAAAAAAATACAAAAAAAAGGACTTACCGTAAACTTTTCTATGTATGCAGAAACGTTAAACCCACCAGTGCTGAGCAGAAGGGATCTGTAGACAGAGGTCCTCATCACTTTTACCCATGCATTCTTTCAGGTCTGTTAGTCACTGTCTGTGTTCCAAGTGGTAATGAAACTAGGCCCAAGGAAGAATTAATTATGCTGGAACTTTAACTGCGTTATACCAGGCAGGCATTGCATCGTATACAACACGTTGTCGGGTATTTGTAATACCCCATTGTGCTATCACTGATACTTCACCAGGGCAGCACCCATGACCTCGCCACATCATCCAAAAAGATAACAGCTGCTATAGATTACACTGAGTATTTCGGGAATATGAGGAGTCAGTCTAAAAATAGGCCCACATTGGCTTTTGTCTGGATAATTCCAAGGTGAGGGACTTCCTGTATTGTTGAAGGTATAATCGCTTTAATCTTCACTGATAGGAAAATAGCTACTGAAGCCCATGCATGGCAATTCTACAAAACGGCTTTGGAAGACAGGCTATAGTTCTTTAGTCTTCCCAGTATGCTATAGTGTATTGGAAACACAGGGGTTCAAATTCATGTAAATGTGATATCATCAGTGGCATCCAAGTTTCTGGGTAAGCCTGTGATATGGTTTTGTTTTAAGAGCTCAAATGTGGCCAAATGTCAAAACTGATAACAAGCTTCAAGTCTTTTGTTTTGGATGAATGTTGGAAACAAAATAATATCTTGCTGAAGTGGTCATAGGATCATGCTGTGTGACCCACTAGACCTTTATAAGATATGTCAACTAGTCTAGGTTGTGTGCAACTATTCTGTAACAACAATAACAAAGCAGAAAAATCTCTGTTACACCACAAGTGGGATGATAGTGTATGTCTGTGAATAGTGGCTGCATTAACAACTAGTTCATCGAATATGCCAGGTGTTCCTGCAATGGCAATGTTTGCAGATAACCTACCACCAGAAAGCACAACTCAGGTAGCAAGCAGGTAATGATGGATCAAGCCCAAAGATATGTGCTATGTATTGTAACAAGCAATATATGTGCTACAGTGACACAAATGGCAGAAACCTTCAACACACACCTGCTTCCACAATATGCCCGAATACATGCTCCTGCCCTCAATATAGGCCAATTATATAACCATTATATTTCAAATACAGCACCAATAAATCCCATTACTAGAAGGTGTTACTAAAACGGCTTAAAGATGAAATTGTGAAATAAACTAAATACTGTATTCCACTGTTTCTAGTGCCAAATCATACTTAAATTGAAGAGATCCAGATTTAAATATAGATGTGATGTAAGTGTTTGTGTTTTAAATGGGGGCTCCATCATGTACTTATGGGTGTTTCTGAGGATTTATCATCACTACTTACCATCCATCATATGCATAGCTTGTCTTAGGCTATGCATGCCTTTGTATTGCTGTCATTATAAGGCTCTGTCTCAGAATGCTGCAGTAGTGCCACTTATGGGTGAATTTTTCTCACAAAATGCTTCCAGTTGTTACAAGTAAGCAATGGGTAGAGCCTCCTTCCTCTCTTGAATACACAAAGAACCCTCCTCTGCACTGTTTACTGTACCATCTACCTGCCCATTGAGCCCTGTACTTTGCAGTCTCCGTTCCCTGCCAAGTCAAAATTCACCCCTGCAGAGAATTTTCATTACCTACTTTATGAAAATGCTTTTCCATAAATAAATTTGAAGTCATAAACACTTATCAGTAACTTTCCACAAGCTTGCCTAGATTGAATCAAAGAAAACACACAGACAAAGCACAAAACGGGGAAAAACATTACAAAAGAACACCTCATCTTGCAACAGAACGAATCAGTTTAACTGAAAATATCACACGTTTTACCAAGGGCTGTATTCCGTTGAATGACAAACAAGTAGTCAAAGAGCTCTACAGCCTTGAATGGTTTAGATTCCACACACTAACTGGTTTTCTGCCATTAGGAAAATCCAGTTTATCTAGGCGCAGCAGGTGAGTTGTACAGGCAGATCTTTGTCTTGGTACCTACAAATAGACGTCCAAATCACATGCACATGGGAACTGTTGTTTCCAAAATACCCTTCCCAGACCTTGGCTTGCATGTGAATGCCTCCAGCAAAGCCAGTGATTTCATATTTTTATACAGCCTACTGCTAACACCAGGCTAATGCTGGTGCTCTAACTTATGCTTGTCAGCCTTCACCCTCTTGAGGTGCTGCTGTCTGCAGTGCTTAGCATGATTTTTCTATATTCATAGTAGGATGGTCAGAACATGCTATAAAAGTGAGGACAAACAGATTATATCTAGCTTTGCAGATGTTCCAAATATTGTTGTGAAGATTTGGTGTAAAAGTTTGTCTCTCGTCTTAAAATCAATTTTAATGTAAAAGTTTGGGAGAAACAAAGCAATGAATTTAACCAACAGGTGAGTGAGTCTTGCTTTTGGCAGCTGGTTCTACACCAGGTCCTGCCTTTGAAACCAGTCTACAGTGAGGCCTGAAACAACCAAAAAAAGATATCATCAAAACAAAATCTGTATTAGTGATCATTATGCTGCAACAAAGCATTTATTTTGTCATGCCTTGCAAATTTGTAACACCAGATTGCCCTCTTGTGGCATATCTTGATCTTTTATTTTTATATAGCACCTTTCATAGTGGACCACCATCACAAAGTGCTTTACAAGATACAAGACTAGGGTGTGTGAACTATGCATCAGCTGCAGAGTCACTTGCAAGAACATCTCACCCAAAAGATGGAGCATAAGGAGGTTAAGTGACTTGCTCAGCGTCACACAATGAGTTGAGGGGCTGAGCTGGGATTTGAACCAGGTACCTCCTTGTTACAAGCCCATTCTTTAACCACTGGACCACATAGCCTCCTGAATGAGAATACTTAAATCATGTTCACAGTACTGTAATTAAAGAAAAAAGTTGGTGCCTAAATTGAACTAAATTACACACAAAGTTGAGAAAATACCTCTTTCTTCATATAAAACCTAAATGACAGGCTACATCTGTCAATCAGAAAATCATCTTTCTATAGCGTGATTTTTTAAAGTCTCATGACACAATATTTTAAAGTTGCATTTAATAACGAGCTCATTAATCAGAGAATAACAAACCTGTATCTTTTTATCTCCTGAAACCTGTTCAATGAACTCAGTCTAAACCCTGGTTTGTTGCTAAGCAACTGAAAAAATGAACAAGCAGCCAATCTGTGTCTTATTGTATTCTGAGGAATATAGGTTTATATGCTGCATACTAGTGACAAGAAAGAAAGGAAATACAACCTTAACATTTTTACTAATTATAAGATTGCACGGAATGCCTGTTTTTTATTAGTCTCATAAAAGTATTACTTAATGAAGGATTGTGTAATAAAGGATTTACAATCAGCAAATGAAATGCTCCGGATTCTTTACCTCTACTCTAACGGAAGCATGCTGTCATTGATCTGTACAAAGCTTGGCAAGGAAGGTAGATTCAGGAGGCAAATGCATTTGAGGTTTAATGCATTTGAGGCTGTAATGTACTATTCATTAGCATCCACAAGTGGCCACTACAGTACCCTGGTATTTCTAAAGCAACAGCGCTCTCCTCAGGTTAACACAAAAATGTGTCCAAAAAGACAAGGAACCATCTAGCAGTGAGTGTAGAAATATTCTATCCAGAAATCACCTTGCCTGTGACTTTTCCTTAAGTTAAAATGTAAAACTAGCTTATAATTCCTTACAAGGGGTATATAGGTTAATGGTTACTATGGAACACAGTTAGGAAATTAATATATGCTCGATCCAACAATCACCTTGCCTGTGACCTTTGACCTATCCTTAATGTCAAATGTAAAATTATCTTAGACCTCCTTACAGTGTGTAGATAGGGTCGTGGTGTTTAATGTTTCAGCTTGCCAAAATTTCCAACTGGTACTGAGCTTGGAAGCTGTAAAATTGTCTAGTAGTTCTTCTTTCTTCTTATTTTCCTCACTTATGTGATGTTCCTCCCCTGCCTGTAAATTTCTGTTTATATTACTCTTGCCCTTTTAACTCGCAAGCATTTCTGGGTAAAATCCTTAGTATTTCCTGCCCAACTCAAGTGATAACTTGGGTAACTCAGAAAAACATGGAAATGCTACCTTTTTCACCAGCTCTGGGAGTTCTGAGAGAATTCAAGAAGGATCATTTAAAACACACCCTAATGAGATCCCAGGATGTGGCAGCTTCATGCTTCAGTATCAGACCCACTGCAATCGCTATGTACAATGTAAACTACTTTCAATCAAACATTATCTATGAAGTTTCATTTTTTAAAGCCCTTGTTGAGTTTACCATGGTCAATTTGACCAGCACATTTGCAGTTTTTCCATATTTACAGTATGGTTTAAATGATTTAAAGTATATTGCTGTGTGGTGAGAGACTCAAGAGCAATCACTATAGCTACACACTGTAAAGGCTCTGAGGTAATGCATGCCTAAAACAAATAACACTATGTAACACAATTTTTGTTCCTGGGTAATAAGTGTTATTTCCTAATTGCTTATGCCTCAAAAGTATAGAAAATGGCTATTATTCCCCACAAACTTTAATTTTGTGACCAGGACAGTGATATTTTGAAATTTACCTATTTCCAATGAGAGAACAGGTGAATGTGTCTTTTCGTTTACATAAAGTCAGAAAAAAACAACTTCTGAATCCAAATTAACATGTATTTATACTAAAGTAATACAAAAATGACTACAAAAGATTTAGAAGTGAGTAGTTTTTCGAGATTTACGATTATACTGTAAATCACTTTCACGAATCAGCCCCCAAATGTAGTCTCCCATCATGTTCGCGTTATACTGTCCTTGGTAGCGACGTTCAAAGTCCAGTATATCCTGGTGGAAGCGCTCGCCTTACTCCTCCGAGTACGCTCCCATGTTCTCCTTGAATTTATCAAGATGAGCATCAAGGATATGGACTTTGAGGGACATCCTACAGCCCATTGTGCCATAGTTCTTCACCAGAGTCTCAACCAGCTCCACATAGTTTTCGGCCTTGTGATTGCCCAGGAAGCCCCAAACCACTGCGACAAAGCTGTTCCAAGTCGCTTTCTCCTTACTAGTGAGCTTCTTGGGGAATTCATTGCACTCCAGGATCTTCTTTATCTGTGGTCCGACGAAGACACCAGCTTTGACCTTTGCCTCAGACAGCTTAGAGAAGAAGTCTTGAAGGTACCTGAAGGCTGCCGACTCCTTATCTAGAGCTCTGGCAAATTGTTTCATAAGGCCCAATTTGATGTGCAGTGGTGGTATCAGCACCTTCCGGGGGTCCACCAGTGGCTCCCACTTGACTTTGTTCCTCCCCACAGAGAACTCGGTCCGCTGTGGCCAGTCCCGCCTGTGGTAATGCGCCTTGGTGTCCCTGCTGTCCCAAAGGCAAAGATAGCAGGGAAACTTGGTAAAACCGCCTTGGAGACCCATCAGGAATGCCACCATTGCAAACTCTTGATGCCATCTCAGAAAAATGCAGATATGTATCCACTTAGGCAGCTGGAACTAAACTGAACTGGTGGGCTTAAGGCCCCTGTATTTATACTACTATTTATATTACTGGAAAGTTCTAGAAAGTTCTATAAGTTACTCCAAGTTTACTCAGCACTGAATCTATCTGGAATGTTCTGGAAAATAGGTAAATTTCAAAATATCACTGTCCTGGTCACAAAAGCAAAGTTTGTGGGGAATAGCCATTTTATATACTTTTGAGGCATAAGCAATTAGGAAATAACACTTACTACCCAGGAACCAAAAAAAAAAAAAAAAAAAAAATTGTTACACAGTGCCCTGGTTGAAACAAAAAACTGGACTGTGGGAATTAGTGGATCAGGGTTCATACCTCTGTAGCAAGCATATTATAAATTGTATATAGTGCTGAATACAGAAACCCCAATAGAAACTTTGATTCAATGACAATTTTTTTATTCTGTATTACAATACTTTAGCTGAACAGATGACGCAGGCTCTGATCCTGCTAGGACAAAAGCGTTAAATACATCAAGCTAAATTATACTGGTAGCAAATTTGCATATATGTCTAGCCAACAAACATAAGCTTGTTTTCATCCAACCTCCGCAAACATGGGTTAGTATCAAATTGTCAGTAAGCCGTTTAACAGATTGTGCTGAGAAAGTATATTGTTTAAACAGAATAAACTTTCTCAGCACTTCCATTTAGAAAAGGAAAAATGTGTTGATAACACCGTGTAACACAATTTTTGTTCCTGGGTAGTAAATGTTATTTCCTAATTGCTTATGCCTCAGAAGTATAGAAAATGGCTATTATTCCCCACAAACTTTGCTTTTGTGACCAGGACAGTGATATTTCAAAATATCACTATTTCCAATGGGAAAACGGGCAAATGTGTGTCTTTTCGTTCACATAAAGTCAGAAAAAAACAACATATGAGTCCAAATTAACATGTATTTATACTAAAGTAATACAAAAATGACTACAAAAGATTTAGAAGCGAGTAGTTTTTTTGAGTTTTACAATTATACTGTATTTACAGTTAAATAACATTTACTATCCAGGAACAAAAAAAAAAAAAAAAAAATTGTTAACCACTAAAATTGGGAAAACTTGACCGATTTGACCTAAAGCAATCAGATAGTCTCAGGAGAACAAGTCTAGTATTGGTTCCCCAGTTCTATTGACAACTAAAGTGAATATTTAGAATTTACCACGCACACTAATCAATTTCAAAAAATGTAGCATTGCTATCTTTGTGATTAAAGGACACCTTTTTGCACATGAAAGCCACACATACCCCATGTTATCTAAAGCACCTATAACTTTCTTTAAAAAAAATCTTACATGAACAAGTAACAATGCCTTTATTAACATCAATCAGTTACCATCATTTCAAACATTTACCTCTGTCTCAATAGTTTTGACTAGAAGGAATTTTTTATGTTTTCAAAGATATCAGACAAGGCTTGGGTTTAAATGAAATACAATCAATGCAACAAGGTTAGATAATTGAAAAGGGGAGAATGCTCACAGTTCTGAAGACTAAAGTGTGTCCTTGTTTAAACAGTCCCACACTTCAGCATTGCATTTAATTTTATAATCCTTCCTGCAACCACTTCACCTGCCGCAGTCCAGCTGCAGTCAGGCCACATGGCTTTTGCTCTAGATTGATAGCAGCCTTCTCCCTAGGTACAGACCAATCATGTACTTTTTACTCCAAATTATATTAGAAAATAAATATGAATTAATTTGACATTAAAAAGATATGGTAAACATTGTTAGTTAAAAATTGTTTTGGGGCAGAATAAAATACACTTGACTATTGTACTATAGCTATTTTTATTTTTCTCTGCACAGTTCTGCTTAGCAAACCTTTTTTGTCTGTCAGTAAATGATCGGCCAAGACAAAAAAATGCAAGTCAGCAAGGCAATCCAGGTTTGCAGTTTGATGCAGAAACAGCTCTTGCAGATATCATTCTTTGTACTGTTAAGAGACGACATAGTTTGGGTAGGAGGTTGTACAGGATAATCTTCAAGCATATCATTTCAGGGAAAATGATCAGATCTTTTATTTGATCATGTAGGACTAATTGGTTCTCATTATGGTTGTGACGTACTGTCAGGGGAGTGGAACTCAACACAATTTCGTAACAGGGAATTATCGACCTGGGATTTGTCTTTGATCTTCTTTAGGACATATCATTGCTACTCAGTAACATCCTAGTTCGCACAACATCCTGTGAATTTATTTGAAGGACGTTTTGGCTGCTAACCAAGCTTTTTCCTGATCCTCTGTATTGTATCCACCAGTACACCATTCTCCAGCAGATTAGTAAACCTGGTTAGGAAAGCATATCTAAATACAAACAGAGTTAATTGTGTCAGAGGGAGAACAGTTTTAAAAAGCAGATTAACAAAAAAAAAAAAAAAAAAAAAATCCTAAAGAAAATGGTTTCCAGAGAGACAACACAATTGCTCTTTCTTTCCCAATCCACTCATAGAATGAGCTCTTAATTTCCATTCTCAAAATGGCAATCTGTGTAGCTGTGACTGCCAAAGAGGAATGGAAAACATTGAACCTACGTAAGCAGCAAACAGCCACCCCTGGCAGAGCAAATCCTGTTAAAAAGTAATAGATCTGAATCTGTTAACACAACTTTCCAATTTATTAAAGCACTGATCCTCGTTAGATACCTTCCTTGGTTATATCATAGAAGCACACAAGACTGTGTCCTTGTTGAAAGCTCTCTGCAGCTGCATTTTTCTTGATTGTTTGTGAAACTTAATTATACAGCACTTCAATTCCAGTGCTATACTTTTTTATTATCAGTATTGGTTTTATAATACTTTAAATAGCCAATATTATAACAAAATAACGCATTTGTTTTCATGCTCTGGTTGTGGTTTTGATTTATTCATGTTTTTATATTTTACATTGCAGCTATTTTTGCAATGTCTTCATGTGACATGTTCTGAGCTTTGTTAAAAAGAATCAATTATAAACAAAACTACTGACAATAGACAAATTGCAAATGGGACTCTGACACAAAAAGCTCAAATGCTTTGTATTGATAGATTACAACGTGTCAAATGGTTGATAATAGACATCATATCTAAACAGTAAATATTATTGGAATTAAACAGCAGTAGGTACCATTAATATCGTATTTTACAATTCTCCAATAAGCCATTTTTACATCATTGAGCTTTGAGATAAAACTGTAGCCAGCAGTGATCAGCCTTTAGAATTTAAAAGTGCTTCCTGCTTAGACAGGCTTAAAATACATTGGACTGTGTTAACTGTCTCTAAAACCCATCTCCTTTAAGCATATGTAATGTTCTTTAACTTTACTTTTAAAGACGAATTATTCCTTATGCTCTTGGCTACTTACTTGTTGTAAAGGGAAATTGCAACTGACCTTGCTGCAAGAACCAGAATAACTAATAATAACCATCTGTCCTGGACTGATTACATTCATATGAAGAGCTGCGATTTCTTTTGAAATTCAAAGCAAAGCTTAAATATATAATGTGTGCTTAAATTACATGCCTTTTTGAAATGCACAATACTTCTAAAATTACCTTTTAGATTTTACAGGATAGAGAGAACAGCTTGTACTTAAGACGCAACAGCTTGCACGTCAGATACACTG